>NW_027616496.1:0-283262 GCF_964187855.1 Myxine glutinosa | reverse complement strand
AATCGGTAATTGGGATTAATTCTCCGTATTCCCAAAAACCAGGTTCGACGATCGTCTACTTCCCGTTCTAGGGTGGCAAGCGGTATGGTTATCGGAAGAAGTGCAGTCCCAGACGGAGGACTTTCAGGCCACGGCGCAGCTTCCGCAGAGGCCTACGGGGAAGAAAGAGCACAAGCAGATTCAGCAAAAAGACTCTCATCGTCACGATGGAGCATACAATGAAACCAGAAGACTTCAAAGAGGGCAAATTGACACTGTACATAAACAAAGAGGGCCATTGCCGTACTGCCCCGATCCTTCAGCAAACCAGTGCGAGACAATACGACGATTATAACCCCGAACTAAAGGAACTGTTTGCCTCCCATGTTGTCTATACTATCGAGTGCTTTAAAATCGCCATTGAATCCTATTCCTCCGGGGCACAGACAAAATCACAGACTGTTCAAACAAGTGCAACATCCCTTGCAATGTCGACAAATGTCACACTATCACGATGTCTTTCCAAAAAGACGATCCGGCCAAACGCACCATCGTCGACTTTGTCAACAATCGTCTAAAAAAAACTTGTGTTAGAGTACTCAAGACTTTCGTTTCCAAATGTGCCATGATATTTCCTTGCAAAACCACATGACCAAACCGGCCGGCTAAACCGTTCCCCAAATGTCTATCTTCCATCGTGCAAACTCCTTCGTTGGCACACCCGACATCCTGAACACACAAAATTCAATTTCGTGCCAACCTCAATGGAATACCGACTGCTCTACCGGCAGGGCTGCTACTCCTGCCAACAGGTACCTCGGCTTTACACTCTTGAAAAGCAAACTTTCAAAAATTAATTGTGATGTCTTCAAATGAAACCGACGCTGATGACCTTTCGTTCCCTCGCCACACACGACTTCTTGGTCCTTGTTAGGTTCCACACACTCCTGTGAAGCCTACCTACAACAGGTGTATGTCTCCACAAATATTCCTTCACACCACACAACATGTACCAGCAACATTGCCTGAATGTTGAAACGACCAGAATCAAGATTCTCTACTCACATTCACCCTTTCGTTCCTCTTTTCCGTCCCCCCCTCGCAAATACATTCCATCACTACGTTCACACTAACATTGCCACCCTTTGCATCCTTGCCACTTCGTACCCTTCCTTCCGTCCATGGTACACTGAATCTTGTGGTCAGGCACTTGCCCTGAAACAACTTCCCTTTGCCTCTCACAAAACAAATCCAACTGAAGGCAATCTCAGTTCCTTCCACCAAGCTCGGAACAACTATGTGTCTACCCTCAGCAATCCCACGAAGCACTCACGATCTCTCCACACTCAATAATGAACGAGCAAACCTGTCTCCTTCCTCCAAATGCTGCTGACGTCTGGTCAAATGGGTTTCTCTTATTTCTTCCCCCACCGCCATCCCCTCCCTTACCTCAAATGCCTACACCGTTGACACCGCACATGACAAAGCTGAATGCCTCAGCTCTTTATTTGCCTCGAAATCTTACGTCCCAAACCCATCTCTCTCTCTCTCTCTCTCTTCGCTCTCTTCCCCAGTCGAACCCAACTGCTCCTCACTCTGTCTCCTTCTCCCCTGACAAGATAGACAAGCTTCTATCAAAACTCGACTCTCATTCTCTAACTAAAAGAGACGACATCAACCCAGGCATCTTAAATCCCTGCTCTGGCGCTCCGTTTCACCCTCCCTCTGTTCTGTTCACCCTCTTTTGCTCAACATCATCTACCAGCCAAACCTCACACTCTTACTATGTCTCTCTGAAAAGACCAACGCAAAAAAACCCTTCCATATACTTTCTCAACAATCCCCTCGAAAAAGTTATATCCCTCAAGCTTTTAAGTCTCACTATCTGCCATGATCTTTCTTGGTAAAACCCCATTTCCAACCTGCCCTCCAAAGCGTCCACGACTACGCATCCTTCATCGTGTGAAGTCCTTCCTGGGCACACCTGCCCTACTCACCACATAAAAGCCTTTCATCCACAGCTCCATACAATACTGTTCCCCCCTCTGTACCGATGCTCCGGCCTCACACCCACCTCCGATCCACGCTCTTCACACCAAAGCTTTCACAATCATTACAATGGCCTGCAATGAAACTAACTCCAAGGGCCTTTCACTCACTCACCGCAGCCAGGTTTATGGTCTTTCTGTCTTCCGCCGACTCCTCTCCGGCCTTACTCCCCCAACTCTCTCTGTCCTCTGTCCGCCTAATACTCCTACAGGTCGCACAACATCTGCCAGCAACCCTCTTATCGTTAAACTACCAAAATCTAGGCTCTCTGCTCACCTTCACTCTTCCAATCCCCTTTTGTCCCACCTCTGGAACAAACTCCCCCCCACTCCCTTCAATCCCACTCCTCCCTCAAGGTGTTTAAAACAACTGTTCACCACCATCTCTCATGTCATCTCACCTTATCTTATCTCCTTATCTTCCCCCATCCAAAACCTTGCTCTTTTCTACCCCGACTACTTCACCGGCAATACACTTTTTTTGAAATTCAAAACTTCTTTCCTGAAAGTCCTTGCAGTGTTCGTATATTTCATACCACTGCCACCTCCCCCCCCCAACAATACTCCCTCTCCCACATTTCTCTCCATATCAGTGCTCTCAAATGTGTTGTTTGTGTCTTTGCCCCTCTCTCCCCATCTTGTCTACCGCTCCCCTTATTTTGTGTTTTATGTGCCGCTCTGACTTTCTCATTAATGTTACCTCTTTCGCGACCCTCGATCTTCGCTCTAAAATGAACCAAAAATTGAACCCTAACCCTAACCCGAACCCGAACCCCGACCCGAACCCGAACCCCAACTTAATTAATTATTTATTTATTTAGTTTGTTTGTTATTTACTTTTTTACTTTTTTCCTTTTTTAGTTATTTAGTTATTTAGTTATTTAGTTATTTACGTATTTACGTATTTACTTATTTCGTTATTTACGTATTTAGTTAGTTAGTTAGTTAGTTAGTTAGTTTGTTCGTTCGTTTGTTCCTTTGTTCCTTTGTTCGTTACTGAGTGACTTATTGACTTTGTGAATTTGTGACCTTGTGACTGTGACTGTGACTGTGACTGTTTGTTTGTTTGTTTGTTTGTTTGTTTGTTTGTTTGTTTGTGTTTCTTTGTTTGTTTGTTTCTTTGTTTGTTTGTTTGTTTGTTTGTTTGTTTGTTTGTTTGTGTTTCTTTGTTTGTTTGTTTCTTTGTTTGTTTGTTTGTTTCTTTGTTTGTTCGTTTGTTTCTTTGTTTGTTCGTTATTTAGTTATTTCGTTATTTAGTTATTTACGTATTTACGTATTTACTTATTTAGTTAGTTAGTTTGTTTGTTTGTGACTTTGTGTGTTTGTGACTTTGTGAGTTTATGACTTGGTGCCTTTGTGACGTAGTGTGTTTGTGACTTGGTAAGTTTGTTGCGTTTGGACGTTGTTGCGTTTCTGCGTTTTTCACTCCTATTTCTTTATTGAATGATTTCCTAATTTACTTACTTATTTACTTACCTACTTTGATATATATTTATATATTTTAAACTAAAAGTAAAACTGACACTGAAACTAAGACTAAGACTAACACCGACACTACAACACCAATACTACAACACCAAAACGATGACACACTAACACCAAGACAAACAACAAGATCAACACGAACAAGAACACCGACAACAAACACCGACACCGAGACCGACACCGCCAACTGATACCAAGACTATGACCAAAACCCTAACCCGACATGAACATCAACACCAACACCAACACCGACACCGACACCGACACCGACAGCGACCAACACTTACACTACAATCGATGGCATGCGTGCCATGCGTGGCATTCGTGGTATGCGTGGCATGGGTGGCATGCGTGGCATCCGTGGCATCCGTGGCATCCGTGGCATCCGTAGCATCCGTGGCATCCGTGGCATCCGTGGCATCCGTGTCAATAACTTTGTGACTTTATGACTTTGTGACTTTGTGACTGTGATTTTGTTTGTTTGTGACTTTGTTTGTTTGTGTTTGTGTTTTGTGTTTGTTTGTATTTGTTTGTTTGTTTGTTTCCTTCTTATTTAGTTATTTAGTTATTTACGTATTTACGTATTTACGTATTTACGTATTTAGTTATTTAGTTATTGAGTTATTACTTGCAAAATCGAAGATTTTTCAAGTATATTGGTCGGTTGTGTTTGTGACTCTATCTGTTTGTTTGTTTGTTTGTTTGTTTGTTTGTTTGTTTGTCACCGGCCTACAGGTCACAATTTTCGACCGATCTTCACCAAACTTCACCAAGTGGTACAGTTGGTCAAATGCCAGAAGCCTATTGTTTTTGGGGTCAATAGGTCAAAAGGTCAACATAGGCCAAAGGTCACCAACTTTGCTAAATTTCTAAAATCCTCAATTTTCATCCGATTGACTTGAAATTCGAAGACCACTGGCATATCTGGTCATTGAATTCAACCACCAAGAATTTTTGAGGTCAACATAGGCCAAATGGTCAACATAGGCCAAATTTCAAAAATCCTCAATTTTCATCCAATTGACTTGAAATTTGGAGAGGACTTGCATTGAATTCAACCACCAAGTATTCTTGAGGTCAACAGAGGCCAAATTTCTAAGATCCTCAATTTTCATCCAATTGACTCGAAATTTCAAGAGGACTTGCATATCTGGTCAGTGAATTCAACCACCAAGTATCTTTGACGTCAACATAGGCCAAAAGGTCAACATAGGCCAAATTTCTAAAATCCTCAATTTTCATCCAATTGACATGAAATTTGAAGAGGACTATGCATATCTGGTCACTGAATTCAACCACCAAGTATTTTTGAGGTCACCCTAGGCCATCATGTCACGTTGAAAACTTTTGGGGGAGGGCGTATTTTGCAAGTATCGTGCTACGCATGACGTTTTCTAGTTACTTGCAAAATCGAAGATTTTACAAGTATATTGGTCGGTTGTGTTTGTCACTCTCTGTCTGTCTGTCTGTCTGTCTGTTTGTTTGTTTGTTACTTGCAAAATCGAAGATTTTACAAGTATATTGGTCGGTTGTGTTTGTGACTCTATCTGTTTGTTTCTGTTTGTCTGTTTGTCTGTTTGTTTGTTACTTGCCGGAAAAAATTCCGGCAACTATGTTGATCTGTTCGTTTGTCTGTTTGTCTGTTTCTCTGTCTGTTTGCAGCACTGTGTCTACACCGTTGCACGTAGAATCGCCAAACTTTGCACACATATTGGTCTTGCCCTGGAATAGACTGTGCCCAATTGATGACGTCATCGGTCACGTGGATCGGCCGCCATCTTGGAAAAACTTTGCACCTCCATATCTCCGAAAGGGCTCAACAGGAAAAATTGACACATGGCTCATTGTAAAGAACTCTCCATGGGGAAAAAAATATGTTAATGATGATGTCATATGTCACGTGGTCGGCCGCCACCTTGGAAAAACGGCAAAACTTT
Source organism: Myxine glutinosa (assembly GCF_964187855.1). NCBI lineage: Eukaryota > Metazoa > Chordata > Myxini > Myxiniformes > Myxinidae > Myxine > Myxine glutinosa. The sequence continues at coordinate 277,813 of NW_027616496.1, read as the reverse complement.
GCACCACTATATCTCCAAAAGTGCTGAACAGAAAAAATTGAGACATGGCTCATTGTAAAGAACTCTTCATGCGCAATCAAATATGTTCATGACGACGTCATATGTCACGTGGTTCGGCCGCCATTTTCGAAAAACCGAAAAATTTTGCACATCCATATCTCTGAAAGTGCTAAATAGAAAAAATTGAGACATGGCTCATTGTAAACAACTCTCCAGGGGGAATAAAATATGTAAATGATGACGTCATCGTTCAGGTGGTTCGTCCGCCATCCTGGAAAAACGGCAAAACTTTGCACCTCCATATCTCCGAAAGTGCTGAACTGAAAAAATTGACACATGCCTCATTGTAAAGAACTCTCCAAGGGGAATAAAATACGTTAATGACGACGTCATATGTCACATGGTTCGGCCGCCATTTTGGAACAACCGAAAAATGTTGCACATCCATATCTCTGAAAGTGCTGAATAGAAAAAATTGAGACATGGCTCATTGTAAAGAACTCTCCAAGGGGAATAAAATACGTTAATGACGACGTCATATGTCACATGGTTCGGCCGCCATTTTGGAACAACCGAAAAATGTTGCACATCCATATCTCTGAAAGTGCTGAATAGAAAAAATTGAGACATGGCTCATTGTAAAGAACTCTCCATAGGGAATAAAATATGTTGATGATGACGTCATCAGTCACGTGGTTCGGCCGCCATATTTGTCCTAAATGGCCGAAAAAAAGGACATCCCGGCAAGTCCTCGGTCTCTGACCGATTTTTCATTTGCTTGTTTGTTTGTTTGTTTGTCACCGGCCTACAGGTCACAATTTTCAACCGATCTTCACCAAACTTCACCAAGTGCTAGAGTTAGTCAAATGCCAGAAGCCTGTTGTTTTTGGGGTCAATAGGTCAAAAGGTAAACATAGGCCAAAGGTCACCAACTTTGCTAAATTTCTAAAATCCTCAATTTTCATCCGATTGACTTGAAATTTTAAGACCACTTGCATATCTGGTCATTGAATTCAACCACCAAGAATTTTTGAGGTCAACATAGGCCAAATGGTCAACATAAGCCAAATTTCTAAAATCCTCAATTTTCATCCAATTGACTTCAAATTTGGAGAGGACTGGCATTGAATTCAACCACCAAGTATTCTTGACGTCAACATAGGCCAAATGGTCAAGATAGGCCAAATTTCAAAAATCCTCAATTTTCATCCAATCGACTTGAAATTTGAAAAGGACTTGCATATCTCGTCACTGAATTCAACCACAAATTATATTTTAGGTGAACATAGGTCAAAAGGTCAACATAGGCCAAATTTCTAAAATCCTCAATTTTCATCCAATTGACTTGAAATTTGAAGAGGACTTGCATATCTGGTCAGTGAATTCAACCACCAAGTATCTTTGAGGTCAACATAGGCCAAAAGGTCAACATAGTCCAAATTTCTAAAATCCTCAATTTTCATCCAATTGACATGAAATTTAAAGACGACTTGCATATCTGGTCACTGAATTCAACCACCAAGTATTTTGGACGTCACCATAGGCCATCATGTCACATTGAAAACTTTTGGGGGAGGGCGTATTTTGCAAGTATCGTGCTACGCATGACGTTTTCTTGTTTACTTATTTATTACTTGCAAAATCGAAGATTTTTCAACTATATTGGTCGGTTGTGTTTGTGACTCTGTTTGTTAGTTTGTCACCGGCCTGCAGGTCACAATTTTCAACCGATCTTCACCAAACCTCACCAAGTCGTACACTTGGTCAAATGCCAGAAGCCTGTTGTTTTTGGGGTCAATAGGTCAAAAGGTAAACATAGGCCAAAGGTCACCAACTTTGCTAAATTTCTAAAATCCTCAATTTTCATCCGATTGACTTGAAATTTCAAGACCACTTGCATATCTGGTCATTGAATTCAACCACCAAGAATTTTTGAAGTCAACATAGGCCAAATAGTCAACATAGGCCAAATTTCTAAAATCCTCAATTTTCATCCAATTGACTTGAAATTTGGAGAGGACTTGCACATCTGTCCCCGAATTCAACCACCAACTATTCTTCAGGTCAACATAGGCCAAAAGGTCAACATAGGCCAAATTTCTAAAATCCTCAATTTGCATCGATTGACTTGAAAATTCAACAGCATTTCCATATCTGCTCACTTAATTCACCCACCAAGTATTTTTGAGGTCAACATAGGCCAAAACATCAACAGAGGCCAAATTTCTAAAATGCTCAATTTTCATCCAATTGACTTTAAATTTGAACACCATTTGCATATCTGCTCACTGAATTCACCCACCAAGTATTTTTGAGGTCAACATAGGCCAAAAGATCAACATAGGCCAAAAGATCAACATAGGCCAAATTTCTAAAATCCTCAATTTTCATGCAATTGACTTTAAATTTGAACAGCACTTGCATATCTGGTCACTGAATTCAACCACAAATTATATTTTTGATGAACATTGGACAAAAGCTCAACATAGGGCAAAAGGTCAACATAGGCCAAATTTCGAAAATCCTCATTTTTCATCCAATTGACTTCAAATTTGAAGAGCACTTGCATATCTGGTCACTGAATTCAACCACCAAGTATATTTGAGGTCAACATCGGAAGGTCAACATAGGCCACATTTCTAAAATCCTACATTTTCATCTAAATGATGTGTAATTTCAACACGACTTGCATATCTGCTTACTCAATTCAACCACCAACAATTTTTGAAGTCACCATACACCAAAACGTCAACATACGCCATCATGTATCATTGGAAAACTTTTGGGGAAGGGTGCATTTTCCAAGTATCGTGCTACGCATGACGTTTTCTTCTTGACTTTGTGACTTTGTGACTTTGTGACTTTGTGACTTTGTGACTTTGTGACTTTGTGACTTTGTGACTTTGTGACTTTGTGACTTTGTGACTTTGTGACTTTGTGACTTAGTGACTTAGTGACTTTGTGACTTAGTGACTTTGTGAGTTTGTGACTTTGTGACTTAGTGACTTTGTGAGTTTGTGACTTTGTGACTTTGTGACTTAGTGACTTAGTGAGTTTGTGACTTTGTGACTTAGTGACTTAGTGAGTTTGTGACTTTGTTACTTTGTGACTTTGTGACTTTGTGAGTTTGTGACTTAGTGACTTTGTGACTTTGTGACTTTGTGACTTTGTGACTTTGTGACTTTGTGACTTTGTGACTTAGTGACTTAGTGACTTAGTGACTTTGTGACTTTGTGACTTTGTGACTTTGTGACTTAGTGACTTAGTGAGTTTGTGACTTAGTGACTTAGTGAGTTTGTGACTTTGTGACTTTGTGACTTAGTGAGTTTGTGACTTAGTGACTTAGTGACTTAGTGAGTTTGTGACTTAGTGACTTTGTGACTTTGTGACTTTGTGACTGAGTTTATGACATCAACATCAACACCAACAACGACCAACACTTACACTACAATCGGTGGCATGCGTGGCATGCGAGGCATCCGAGGCATCCGTGGCATCCGAGGCATCCGTGGCATCCGTGGCATCCGTGGCATCCGTGGCATCCGTGGCATCCGTGGCATCCAACGCAGAGAAAACATCGATGACATCCATCATATCCATCATATCCATGCAATCCATGCAATGCATGGCATCCTTTGTTACGAAAAGGAAAAAACAAACAAAAAAAACACAAAAATAAACAAAACAAAAAAACCCCCAACAACAAACAAACGATTCCAATTTCTTCCGTGCGAGGCATAAGTCTGTAGCCTTACTTCCCCTGCTGCAAGTCGACGTACAATTGTTCACTTGTTCACTTGTTCGCGTTCACGTTCACGTTCACGTTCATGTTCATACACTTCTACCCGTTTCTGGCCTTGTACACCATTTCCACAGTTTCAAACTATTCAAACATCCCTATTCACCGTTTCACTTTGAAACCTCAACCTCTTTCACTTCTGCACTAACACCTTTTACCTGTGACTTTGACTTTTGCCTCTTGTTCACTCTGACAACTTCACTTTTTCACCTGGACCTTTTGACTGGGATTTTTTTTCACTCAGCGCATCGACGACGCCAAACCTCCACAAGTGCATTGTCGCCACCACGCCGACACCTCCAGAAAAAGCCCGCCTCGCCACACCTCACCAGCCACATAAGCCCACTCAACCAGCAATGACTTCACACATGCATCTTTCACTTGGACATTTGTCCTTGCACTGACTTTTGCGTCTTGTTCACTTTGACAACTTCACTCTTTCACAAGCGGCCATCACTCAGGCATCCCACTGCCACTTGCTCGACAACACGGCTGGCACTGCCGCCACCCCATTTGCCCCGAAACACATCGGCGCGCGTGCCTTTTCCTGCAAAGTACACACACGTACACCATTCCCACAGCGACGCCTCCACCCGGCGTCTTTGCATCGTTATGTTCCCTCCCTACGTCACCGTGTACACCGGTGCCTAATTTCCACACATTCCACCTTCCTTGCACAAGCGGAAAGGTGAACGCTTCTAACAATCCCTCTCGGCAATGGACACCGTCACCGCCCGTCAGGCATACCCACGGCAAACAAACCTCACACCTCACACCTCACACCTCACACCTCACACCTCACACCTCACACCGCGCACCAGCGCACCAGCACACAAGCACACAAGCACAATCACAATCACAATCACAATCACACCCACGAACTTGGCCAAATCACTGAAACTCCATCGTCGGTGCACCCAACTCCTCCTGCATTGCCCATTGTTGTCACGCGTGCGTCGTCTTGCACCTCGACGCAATAGGTGAAACAAATGCTGATACCTTGTTGGCACATTTCCACATCGAAACGCAACAATTGACACCGGCTCCACGTTTCCCAAATTGCACCGTCATAAGCCGTGCGCCAAGCCAAAAATAATTCCACGCAACACATCCCAATCCCACGAACCCGAAACCTTCTCCATCATTAAAAGAAGCCCAACTTGGGCGGTGTATAAGTAATTGACGACGGTCACCATACCTCCGAGGTAAACGTCCACGAGGTCTTTCCATTGCCATTAGTTGTACACCAACGATATACCCTTGGTTGTTTTTTCAAAAACAAACTTCACATCGAGCACTACATCATTCGATGTGACAAAACAAAGCTCGCTGCCCAGGTCGCCTAAATTCACAAGCCACCCGACGCCGACGAATGCGCAGTTCAATTTCACCCATGCATCTAATCCTAAAACCGGGACGATTGTCAAGGTAATTGCGCCGTATCGCACCTCAACGCAATAGGTGGAACAAATGCACCTACCTTGTTCGCACATTTCCACATCGAAACGCACAAAGTGACACCGGGTCCACGTTTCCCAAATTGCGCCGTCATAAGCCGTGTGCAAACCAAAAAATAATTCCACGCAACACATCCCAATCCCAGGAACCCGAAACCTTCTCCATCATTAAAAGAAGCCCAACTTGGGCGGTGTATAAGTAATAGACGACCGTCGCCATGCCTCCGAGGTAAACGTCCACGAGGTCTTTCCATTGCCATTAGTTGTACACCAACGATATACCCTTGGTTGTTTTTTCAAAAACAAACTTCACATCGAGCACTACATCATTCGATGTGACAAAACAAAGCTCGCTGCCCAGGTCGCCTAAATTCACAAGCCACCCGACGCCGACGAATGCGCAGTTCAATTTCACCCATGCATCTAATCCTAAAACCGGGACGATTGTCAAGGTAATTGCGCCGTATCGCACCTCAACGCAATAGGTGGAACAAATGCACCTACCTTGTTCGCACATTTCCACATCGAAACGCACAAAGTGACACCGGGTCCACGTTTCCCAAATTGCGCCGTCATAAGCCGTGTGCAAACCAAAAAATAATTCCACGCAACACATCCCAATCCCAGGAACCCGAAACCTTCTCCATCATTAAAAGAAGCCCAACTTGGGCGGTGTATAAGTAATAGACGACCGTCGCCATGCCTCCGAGGTAAACGTCCACGAGGTCTTTCCATTGCCATTAGTTGTACACCAACGATATACCCTTGGTTGTTTTTTCAAAAACAAACTTCACATCGAGCACTACATCATTCGATGTGACAAAACAAAGCTCGCTGCCCAGGTCGCCTAAATTCACAAGCCACCCGACGCCGACGAATGCGCAGTTCAATTTCACCCATGCATCTAATCCTAAAACCGGGACGATTGTCAAGGTAATTGCGTCGTCTTGCACCTCGACGCAATAGGTGAAACAAATGCTGATACCTTGTTGGCACATTTCCACATCGAAACGCAACAATTGACACCGGCTCCACGTTTCCCAAATTGCACCGTCATAAGCCGTGCGCCAAGCCAAAAATAATTCCACGCAACACATCCCAATCCCACGAACCCGAAACCTTCTCCATCATTAAAAGAAGCCCAACTTGGGCGGTGTATAAGTAATTGACGACGGTCACCATACCTCCGAGGTAAACGTCCACGAGGTCTTTCCATTGCCATTAGTTGTACACCAACGATATACCCTTGGTTGTTTTTTCAAAAACAAACTTCACATCGAGCACTACATCATTCGATGTGACAAAACAAAGCTCGCTGCCCAGGTCGCCTAAATTCACAAGCCACCCGACGCCGACGAATGCGCAGTTCAATTTCACCCATGCATCTAATCCTAAAACCGGGACGATTGTCAAGGTAATTGCGCCGTATCGCACCTCAACGCAATAGGTGGAACAAATGCACCTACCTTGTTCGCACATTTCCACATCGAAACGCACAAAGTGACACCGGGTCCACGTTTCCCAAATTGCGCCGTCATAAGCCGTGTGCAAACCAAAAAATAATTCCACGCAACACATCCCAATCCCAGGAACCCGAAACCTTCTCCATCATTAAAAGAAGCCCAACTTGGGCGGTGTATAAGTAATAGACGACCGTCGCCATGCCTCCGAGGTAAACGTCCACGAGGTCTTTCCATTGCCATTAGTTGTACACCAACGATATACCCTTGGTTGTTTTTTCAAAAACAAACTTCACATCGAGCACTACATCATTCGATGTGACAAAACAAAGCTCGCTGCCCAGGTCGCCTAAATTCACAAGCCACCCGACGCCGACGAATGCGCAGTTCAATTTCACCCATGCATCTAATCCTAAAACCGGGACGATTGTCAAGGTAATTGCCCCGTATCGCACCTCAACGCAATAGGTGGAACAAATGCACCTACCTTGTTCGCACATTTCCACATCGAAACGCACAAAGTGACACCGGGTCCACGTTTCCCAAATTGCGCCGTCATAAGCCGTGTGCAAACCAAAAAATAATTCCACGCAACACATCCCAATCCCAGGAACCCGAAACCTTCTCCATCATTAAAAGAAGCCCAACTTGGGCGGTGTATAAGTAATAGACGACCGTCGCCATGCCTCCGAGGTAAACGTCCACGAGGTCTTTCCATTGCCATTAGTTGTACACCAACGATATACCCTTGGTTGTTTTTTCAAAAACAAACTTCACATCGAGCACTACATCATTCGATGTGACAAAACAAAGCTCGCTGCCCAGGTCGCCTAAATTCACAAGCCACCCGACGCCGACGAATGCGCAGTTCAATTTCACCCATGCATCTAATCCTAAAACCGGGACGATTGTCAAGGTAATTGCGCCGTATCGCACCTCAACGCAATAGGTGGAACAAATGCACCTACCTTGTTCGCACATTTCCACATCGAAACGCACAAAGTGACACCGGGTCCACGTTTCCCAAATTGCGCCGTCATAAGCCGTGTGCAAACCAAAAAATAATTCCACGCAACACATCCCAATCCCAGGAACCCGAAACCTTCTCCATCATTAAAAGAAGCCCAACTTGGGCGGTGTATAACTAATAGACGACCGTCGCCATGCCTCCGAGGTAAACGTCCACGAGGTCTTTCCATTGCCATTAGTTGTACACCAACGATATACCCTTGGTTGTTTTTTCAAAAACAAACTTCACATCGAGCACTACATCATTCGATGTGACAAAACAAAGCTCGCTGCCCAGGTCGCCTAAATTCACAAGCCACCCGACGCCGACGAATGCGCAGTTCAATTTCACCCATGCATCTAATCCTAAAACCGCGACGATTGTCAAGGTAATTGCGCCGTATCGCACCTCAACGCAATAGGTGGAACAAATGCACCTACCTTGTTCGCACATTTCCACATTGAAACGCACAAAGTGACACCGGGTCCACGTTTCCCAAATTGCGCCGTCATAAGCCGTGTGCAAACCAAAAAATAATTCCACGCAACACATCCCAATCCCAGTAAACACGAAACCTTCTCCTCTATTAAAACGAGCCCAACTTGCGCGGCGCATAAGTAATAGACGACGGTCGCCATGCCTCCGAGGTAAACGTCCACGAGGTCTTTCCATTGCCATTAGTTGTAGCCAAACAATATACCCTTGGTTCTTTTTTGTACAACAAACTTCTCATCGACCACTGCGTCATTGCATTTGACAAAACAAAGCTCGCTGCCCGGGTCACCGAACTTCACAAGCCACCCGACGCCTACGAATGCGCACTTCAATTTCACCCATGCGTCTAATCCTAACACCGGCACGCTTGTCACCTTAATGCGCCGTGTTGCACCTCAACGCAATAGGTGGAACAAGTCCACCTACCTTGTTCACACATTTCCACAATGCAACGCACCAATTGACACCGGCTCCACCTTTCCCAAATTGCGGCGTAAAAACGCGTGCGCAAACAAAGAAATATCGACTCCGCACAACACATCACATCACAATCCCAGTAACCCTAAACCTTCTCCATTATGAAAGCACACCCACCTTGGGCGGTGTACAAGTAATACATGGCCATCGCCATCCCTCCGAAGCAAACGGCCACGAGGTCTTTCGCTTCCCATGAGGTGTTTAAAACCCACAGAGGTATTGTATGACCATGCGTTCTCGCCCTTCGGGGTCACGGTGCATGTGTTTTCAATGACCATATGCTTCAGCCTTGCGCTTGAGCTGCATGTCTATGCTAATGGCGCAGTCCTCATAGACGGCGTCCCTTGGCCGTGCGGTCATCAACCTGCACGTCCCAGCCTGATTAAATGTTTCACTTTTTAAATTTTTTTATTTATTTTACCTTTTCTTATTAGAAAAAAAAGCCCACCACGGACTGGCGTCAAAAAGCCCATGAGTTGTAGCCCAAATATACACCCTTCTTCTTTACGGACCAAAATAACTTCTCATCGACCACTCCGTAATTCTCTATGACCAAACAAAGCTCGCTGCCCTAGTCGCCGAAATTAACAACTCACCGCACACCTACCAATGTGCACTTCCATTTCACCCATGCCTCTCCTTGTCACACAGCCAGGGGCCCTGTGCCATTCAACATGCAAAAGCCATCGTCCGACTTCAAAGTCATCCTAGGGTACCGATCCTGTGACATTTCCCCACTTGGTGCACTCCAACAATTAATTGTACATTGTACAGCCCAAACGACGATAACGCACACAATCACAGGGCATACCATTCTATTTGCCCTTGCCGACTTCTTAGCCTTATCCTGGTGCCACAAACTAACGCCAACTCCTTTACTCGTAAGGCACAGCTGCACCGATACCGCAACAATCATCAATCACAATACAACAAGCATTCGTCACTATTGCGCTCCAATACATGTCCCCTAGCGGCAGTCTGTCGTCCGGAAAACGTTTGCTGAAATTACCAAACCTAAAAGTGCCATAACTTTGTCCAAAATGATCGAAACGTCGTGAAGTTCCAACTTCATCTGAAACTTATCATGACGAAACCATGTACCAACTTTGAAAGCATTAGCAATAAGAATTTAGAGAGAAAAAAGCCCGCAAACTTTTCTTTGCGTGACGGACTGACAGACAGACGCACGGACCGCAAAACCTATAGTCCCCTCCGGTGTACACCGCTAAGGGACTAATAACAACTCCACGGCACGGAGCATTACGAAATGTCCAGCAAACCTAACACTGCCGTTCCGTTGCGTTCCGTTGCGTTCCGTTGCGTTGCGTTCCGTTCCGTTCCGTTCCAAAACAACTCCGTCAACGTGCCCCGACTCAAAAACATACACGTCCAACAAAATGCGTGAACGCCTGCACCAAATGTGGTTGCCTTCAACCTTTACACACAGTCATATATTTCCGATGTACGAACAATTAACCGGCATTGCGTATTTTCAAAGGGTTCTTAATAACATCAGCGCAACAGAGCAAATAAAATATGTCTCCGTCTCCGTCTCCGTCTCCGTCTCCGTCTCCGTCTCGTTAGGGTTAGGGTTAGTTCGGCTCTGTAACAGCCGAACTCTAATCCGAGTGGTTACCTCTGTAACAGCCGAATGTTCGGCTCTCTAATCTCGGACGTCAGATTCCAGCGGCTCTGTAACAGCAACCCGGTCTCTCAACCTCACTACAGCGCCCACTGACGAACTCAGCTCATTCATAAAAAGAAGGAACAGTGTTACAGACGAAACAAAACCCTGAGGAACACCGCTGTTCATAGGGAAGGTGTGACATGTTGAGCCATGCACGATCACACATATACAGCGGTCAGAGAGAAAGCTCGATATGACAGAGCAGATGCCAAAATGCCAACAAAAAAAAACATGCCAAAACAACAACAACACCGGCAAAACTTACTAACAAACGCCAAGCGTCATCGCCTTTGAGACAAAGCACGAAGTTTACCACGAATGTTCTCCACCGTCAAGCCTTCACACCGGCACTTCTCCCTCAAGCCCTCATCGGCACGTAATACCTCAGCGACCTAAGTAAATGTAACACAACATACGTTGAAGTAAATGCCAGTATTACGTTACACCAGGACAATGACAAATCGCCCTTATATCCATGATCACTCTCCATATGCTTACCCTGCGTCTCGTAACCAGTTTACACGCAATCTCATGAGCGAACGCACGTTCCAGATGGTCCAAAATGTTCTTGTTGTAATCCAACTTTCTCCGTCGTCGAACCTTACAATGAGCACACCATAGACAAAGCATGAAGATGCATCCCGATACGAAATCAAACAACCGTGAAAAAAACCATGTCCATGTCGGACATCAACAAACACTTCTCTTGCAAATATAAACTATGACGTTTGCGTGGATAAAAACTCTTTCACTCACAAAAGCATACGCAGCCGACGACGATCGACCACTCCGCAAACGTTTCCTTCGGCCGGGCGTTTCAACACTTCCCGCTCCTTCTGAAAACAAAAAAAAAATATCCCACCAAGGACAAATATCAACTTCATTCATCGACTGATGTCAGCCAATCGTTATGTCGTCACACATTGCCCCAAACATATACCATAATGTCCCCCCCACCAAACCCCCCAAAAAACAACAAACAAACAAAACAAACACACACAACATTCCATTCAAAATTCCGTACGTAAAAGTCAAACGTCATCTCGGGATATGCCGCTGTACAACGTAAAATGCCCTTAGAATGCCTGTGATTGTTGTTGTTGTTGATGATGTTGTCTTTCTGGTTGTTGTTCCTCTAATAAACTTACCACGTTCACAACTGCTCCCAAGCGCCACACAAGCCCCTGCACCACTACCACTGGCCGGCCCTGCTCCTGCTCCTGCTCCTCGTCCTCCTCGTCCTCCTCGTCCTCCTCGTCCTCGTCCTCCTCGTCCTCGTCCTCGTCCTCCTCCTCGTCCTCGTCCTCCTCGTCCTCCTCGTCCTCCTCGTCTTCCTCTTCCTCCTCCTCCTCTTCCTCCTCCCTCCTCCTCCTCCTCCTCCTCCTCCTCCTCCTCCTCCTCCTCCTCCTCCTCCTCCTCCTCCTCCTCCTCCTCCCCCCCCTCAGCATCATCATCGTCGTCATCGTCATCGTCCTCGTCGAAAACGCCCTCGCCGCCCTCGCCGCCCTCGCCGCCGCCCTCCTCCTCCTCATCATCATCATTCCGGTGCTCTGGCTCTGCCTCCGGCTCCGGCTCCGACTCCGACTCCGACTCCTGGTGAACTTTGTCCTCCTCGTCATGGTGGTCACCGTGATCGTCGTGATCACCCTGCTGATCGCCCTTCTGATCGTCCTCGGCCTCAGTGGACGCCTGGATCTCGTGGCCGACGACACAAAGCACCTGCGACGATGTACCAGGCACTTGTTCGCTTTCACGTCCTTCACAGCAAATAGGAAGACAACAATGCATCCACGAGCCTTCAGCATACAAACACGTGTCGCAGCACACAGGGCATTGCCATGAAACAACAACAGGAAACACTAACTAATTCTTTCAATCACTTACCATCCCGTCCATGCAGCACTTTCAGCCTCTTCCCAATGAACATACAACACCGTCCCACCGACATTGCCGTTTCCCCTGCCCGCAGCAAATACGGCAATCGTGTGATTTGACAGGACAACAAGACCTCCACGTCGGAACCGTCCTCGGATGAATTGCGCCCTGGCGAAGGCGCACCTGAACCCCTAGCGATGCCCTTGGCGTTCCCCTGCACCTTCGCCACCTCAGCAACGGCAGGGACGTCCACCTGCGCCCCGACTTTGCACGTCTTGGCCCTGCTTCCACGGCTAACATGCAAACGTGAACTTGGCCCGGCTTCCTCGGCACACCCCCTCACCCCAGCCATAAGCACCTGATACCGCTCGTCCTTCACCTAATAACAAATGCAAACGTCAATGAAAATGCAGAACACGTCCAAATTAATGCAAACATCCGTGCATCCACCGATCCTTCCCGTCCGTCCGTCCATCCAAGCACACACTGAATACATGCCATAAATATGACACGCACCCACGCACATAATCATCAACAACAATAACTCACCGTCAGCCCATGCGCCGCTTTAAGATGCTTGTCAACCCTGTCGACAGCCCTCACACACCCGTCCACAGGGCACTTCTTAGTTCCCCGAAACCTAACACCAAAGTTTCAACGATAAACATGACGCCTCCCAATACATATGCTCCCAAGGAACACATGCACACAACGATTAAATAAAAACCAACGACAAACGCTAACCCCGACGTACGAACACGCACAACTACACGTACCTGCATGCCATGACCATTAAACGCAAACAGTTTCTTCAAACGTCCTCTTTTCAAAACACCAAATGAGTGACCAAATGACTAAGTGACCACAAACAATCCACTAAGTCAAATGCGCACCACCAAACTAAATGGTCTCTCACAGGCGTAGCATGTGCGACAAAACAACAACATGCCAAGTACACATGACATTACCCGTAGCCTTATGCACTTTGCCACGCCCATTAGACTGCACGGTCAAAAACTTTGCAACCACCTTTTCCTTGAAACGCTGAGAATCCTCCCACTGCGTGCCTCGTCACACGACAAATCATCATGGACACGCAAATGTCGCTCCATCCCTCCACATTGCCGTGCAACAGGACCCCAAAATTCCTTGCTTCTTTGTCTGAGGAGCAAAACACAGACACATGGACAAACCATTTATTACCGACACGTCCACTCAACATAACTACATCGCGCACGCACGCACGCACGCACGCACGCACGCACGCACGCACGCACCACTCCCTTGACAAACGCAAAACCAATGAATGCACAAAAATTTCCCCTTGCCAAAATCCAATCCTACCAAAAAAAACACCCGACTCCAAGTCCACGCACAACCACGACGACGTCGACGACTACGACCCCCTTTTATCAGGTCACGGAAACAATCAGACCACGCACGACATCATAACATGTTAGACCAGCTCATTGCAAAGATCACACCGTGCATTATATTATAATATGTTAGATCACGTCACTCAAAAGAATCAAACCGCCCACGACACCAAAACATGGTACACCAGCTCATTAAAAAGAGCAGAACGTGCATTACATTATACAATATCACATCAAGTCATTCAAAAGACCAGGCCCTACACGACATGATAACATCTTCGTTGCAATTCGACACCTACCAAATTTCTTGTGTACACAAACCGTGACGAAACGACTGCCTTCACAAGCGCTACCTCACTGCTTAGTCAAGGACCACAACCCGAACTTCTCCCTTTCAGTTTCCTATGAAACACCAGGAGCTACTTACAAAACGTCCCTACGAGAATTCACACGTCACCTACTCACCGGAACCCAAGCTATCATTATCAACGCAATATTTGTCCTTACATACAGCACAATAGACCTTCGCTCACTTCTGAAAGTAAACCTGCCCTCAGGGACGTCAGCATTCCTCAAAATTTCTTCATTTACTCTTATAAACACCATTAGCAAGTTGTAAAAATATGACCATACCTGCACGTGCTTTATAATATAAGATATATATCCTTCCTGTTGAAACCAGGAAACCAAAAACCAGGCAAACGCCATGATAACGATAACCTATTCGTACACGTTTTCACTGCGGGCAAAAACGCCTTGGGAAAATGGGATATTACTAGTATTCTTATTATTTTGTAGTAACATTAACAATACAGGATCATTAATTTTGTTTGAAAAAGCGTCTTTGGAAAAACGCCACGATGAAGCTAACAAAAATATGGCTGGACACCTCACCACGCACATATTTCCGGCCATCGCGGGGAAAACCCCCTCGGATGAAAAACCCCCGTCGCCGATGACATAAAAGGATTGCACTACAACCACCGTTCATTATGTAACCCTCGTTCATTCAGTGTAATTTTTTTCAACATCACACAAACAAGACAAAAGTCATTTTCACTATGACGATTAACGAACACTTATTCTCGTTTATGCTGCTAACCCTTAATTCAAAAGCGGGTGGGCACAAAACAAAGAAAGAAAGGAAGGAAAAAAAACCCATTAAACAACAACCAACAAGGAACACTTCAACTCCAACTCCAACTCCAACAGCGGCACAGCGCCCACACCAACATTCCTCAGGACACAGGCCCAGCGATTCGAGTACTTCGTCCATACCTTCAAACAAACAACATGCCTCTGAAAGTAAGTTGATCCTTTCCTGACCTTTTACGCAATGCTGATAATGCAATCTTTTCCTCAAAATTCGTGCAGCAAACCAACATGCGTTGACGTGTGCACCCGACAAAGTCTTCGGCGCTATTGCTTCCGAGAGGCCTACACTTACACGCCATGGGCCACGTGCTGCGCGCTGCGTGCTGCGCGCTGCGCGCTTTGTCCCCATTAACAAGTCCATTCACCACGTCGCTTTCACGTTTCCTTATCAGGACAAAGACATGCAGCTTGCCCGTCATCTAATACAACAACTCAAAGAGCAGCAACACCTCTTCACCTATGTCAAAGATAGGTATACCCGAATTGAAAAATGGTACGCTGACAAGCGCGCCACCGCTCAACCTCCACCTGACGGTGAGTAAACCATTAGCAAGTGCAACAGCAATTACATTTATCCTGCCTTGGTTGTCATGGTTATATGCAATGAATTATTACATACCTATTTACAGTGCAACTATTGAAAGAATACATGCGGTATATGTGTGGCACATTCGCCAACGCCAAAAAACGAGAAAACACCAACACCACCATTGCCCATGTACGCCTATTCCTGCGCCATATGGCGGGCAAACAGGACATAGGCACCTCGATGCTCTTCTTGCAGGAAACCACCAAAATGCGCTCGTAAGTATGCATAAACCCAATTTGTTATAAATGTTCATCTTTCATTAATCATACACTTTCAAAAATCCCCCCTTGCCCCTCCCCCTACCCTGCTAAACTCCCCCGGTGACCCTCCCCTCCTAAACTCCCACCTTGCCCCTCCCCCTTCAAAACTGCCCCCCCCCCCAACCCCTTCCCTTTCGAATCTCCGCCCAACCATCCCGCCTGGCTCCTCCCACCCCTCCCGCCTCCTTCTCAAAGCTGCCTCCTCCCCACTTCTTCTCCCTTCTATGTCATACCTCCACCTCCCCGAACCTTCTACTTGCCTCCTCCGCCTCCTCCGCCTCCGCCTCCTCCTCCTCCTCCTCCTCCTCCTCCTCCTCCTCCTCCTCCTCCTCCTCCTCCTCCTCCTCCTCCTCCTCCTCCTCCTCACCAAACAACCCCTCAGACAACCCGTCACTGTGCCTCATGCCATCACCATCAAACCTTTCATCCTCCTCATCCTTCCCTTTCTTGTAACTCTTCTGTAATCTCTGACACTATCAATTGCTCTTCCTACCTCCCCCTGTCATCCTTCATCGGACCATACGCCTCCCCTACCCTATACTATACTATACTATACTATACTATACTGCACCCAATGGTCCCCCTCTCTCCTCATTAACGATATGCACCTCAAACCCGATTGATCTCGACATTCGGGTTGCTTCTCACAATCCAGACTTCATCTGCCTAACGGAAAATTACCTCCTTCACCATGTCTGTGATTCCTTAACATCTCTTCCTGGTTACTCCCTCCTCAGCTACGATACACCTGAGCCTCGTCCTGGTGGTAAGTTGCCTATCTTTATCAAAAACCTCTTCCTCACGCTCCTTGCACTACCCTCTCTCCACCCCACCCCCAGGAATACCTCTGCCTATGGGTTCCTCTCCGCTCCAACCCTTTGTTCATATCTCTCCTGTACCGTCCTTCAAAGAGTGATGACTCCATTTTCATTTACCCGTCGGATAACATCGAACAACTTCTATCAACTCATCCAAACTCTTTCTTCCTCATATGTGGCGACTTCAACTATCATCATGCCAGCTGGCTGGGTGTGCGTTCCTCTCTCACCAGCCATGGCACCTCAGCACAGGATTTCTTCGACTCATTGGGACTGACACAATCTCTCAATTTCCCGACCCGGATCTCAGTCAATGTAGTATGTTCTCCTCTGCACTTCCTTATGACTAACTTCCCTGTAAATGTCTCCTGCTCTTCTTGTACTCCAATCGCTTCTTCTGATCATGTACTTGTGAAAGTCGACATCTCTCTGGCCATTCTCAGAGCCTCCTCACCACCGACGAGTCTCCCATCTCTACTGCCTCTGACATCAATTCTTCCAAAGCAAGGAGCTCTTTTTTTTCTCGTCTCGTCTCGTCTCGTCTCGTCTCGTCTCGTCTCGTCCTCGGGTGTCTTACCTTTCCTCCCGTCCATGGTACACTGAATTTTGCCTTCAGGCAATTGCCCTGAAGCAACTTGCATTTGCCTCATGAAATACACATCCAACTGAAGGCAATCTCAGTTCCTTCCCCCAAGCTCGGAACAAATGTGTGTCTACCCTGAGGAGTACCAGGAAGCACCATCTCTCCACACTTAAGATTGAACTCTCAAACCTGTCTCCTTCCTCCGAATGCTGCCGACGTCTGGGCAAATCGGTTTCTCTTATTTCTTCCCCCACCGCCATCCCCTCCCTTACCTCAAATGGCTACACAGTTGACACCGACACGTGACAACGCCTAATGCCTCAACTCTGTCTCTGCCTCAAAATCTTGTGTCCCAACCCCATCTCGCTCTGTTCCCACCTATCCCAGTCGAACCCAACTGCTCCTGGACTCTGTGTCCTTGTCACCTCACAAGGTGCACCAGTTTTTTTTTTTTGCCCAACCTCAACTCGGATTCGGCAACTAGACCACACGGCATCACCCCCACGGCTCCTAAAATCCTCCTCTGCGGCTCTAGGTCACCCTCTCTCTGTTCTTGTCACCCTCTCTTTTGCTCAAATTCATCTGCCACCATCTTGAAAATCAGCCAACATTAATGCTTTACACAAAAAAAAGGGTGCAAAAACAGATCCTTCCAACTACAGACCAATCAGCCTGCTTCCAATTATCAGCAAAGTCATGGGATCCATCATTGCTTCGCATATCAAATCCTTCCTCTTCTCCAATAGCTTCATCTCTGATCATCAATTTGGATTCATACCAGGTCATGATACTCTGGACATGTTGCTTCTGCCGTCTCAACAATGAATGAAGGTCCTCAATGCCAAACAACACATCAGACCTGTCTCACGTGTCTCACGTGACATATCACGTGCCTTCGATACGTTCTGGCACCCAGCTCTGCTCACCAAACTCTCCTCCGATGGTATCCATAAAAATCTCCACTCATGCCTTGCACACTTCCTCTCTGGTCATAGACAACGTGTGGCCCTCAATAGATTTCTCTCATGTCGCCTTCCTGTTCTGCCTGGAATTCCCCAAGGTAGTGTTCTGTGCCCTGTGTTATTTCAGGTCTTCATCAACGATCTCTCCGACTCTCTGGAAAATCCTCTCCATCTCTTGGCTGATGACTCCACTATCTGCCGCTCCAATGCTCATGCCTCAGATCGACAGTCTACACACTCGTCACTCTCTGCAGACCTGCACAAAATCACAGACTCATCAAACAAGTGGAACATGTCTTTCAATCCTCACAAATGTCACACTCTTACAATGTCTCTCCGAAAGGACCGAAGGCAAAAACCCTCTCATCTACTTTCTCAACAATCCTCTGCAACAACTTCTGTCGCTCAAGCTTTTGTGTCTCACTATCTGCCATGATCTTTCTTGGGAAAAGCACATTTCCAAGCTGCCCCCCAAAGCCAGTCACCCACTAGCAATCCTCAGTCGTGCTAAGTCCTTCCTTGACACACCTGACCTCCTGAACTCCTGAACTCCTCACCACATACAACGCTTTCATCCACAGCCCAATGCAATACTGTCCCCCCCCCCCCCCCCCCCCTCTGGGCCGATGCTCCTGCCTCACACCCACCTCGAAATCCACGCTCTTGAAACCAAACCGTTCAGAATCATTGCAATCTCCTGCGATGAACTTAACTCCGAGGGCCTTTCACTCACTCACTCACTCACCGCAAACAGGTTGCTGATCTTTCTGCCTTCTACCGACTCCTCTCCGCCCTTGCTCCCCCAGCTCTCTCTCAGCTCTGTCCCCCAAATATTCCTTCGTGTCGCACAACATCTGCCTGCAACCCTCTTATGTTTAAATTGCCAAAATCTAGGCTCCCTGCTCACGTTCACTCTTTCATTCCCCTCTTCTCCCGCCTGTGAAACAAACTCCCCCACTCCCTTCAGGTCTTTAAAACAGCTGTTCACCACCATCTCTTATCTTATCTTATCTTATCTTATCTTATCTTATCTTATCTTATATCTTCCCCCATCCAAAACCTTGATCGTTTCTACCCCCGCTGATTCACCCCAGATGCACCGTTTTTTCGGTTTTTTGTTTTTTAATTCCAACCTCTTTCCTACAAGTCCTTACAGGCTTCATATGTTTTGCACCTCTCCCACCTCCCCCCAAGCCCTCCCCCCTCACACATTTCTCGGCATGTCCCTGCTCTCAAATGTTCTGTTTGTCTCCTTCCCCCTGTCTCTCCCCATCTTGTCTACCGCTGCCCTTATTCTACGTTTTGTGTTTCATGTGTCGCTTTCACATTTCTGTGTGATTAATGTTACCTCTTTCGCGAGCCTCCATCTTGTATCGGGGAAAAAAAAAAAGAAACAAGAAAAAAGAAAAAAGAAAAATCGTCGTCCTCAGGATCGCGCATATGACATCATTCACAACGTAGCACCCGCGAACAACTCACCCGATGCACGTCCCTCGCATTTGCAACCACCAATGAACACCCCACACATGCACATTGCCCAAAATATATCGTGCACACCACCACCACCACCACCACCACCACCACCACCACCACCACCACCACCACCACCACCACCACCACCACCACCACCACCAACCTAACAACAATGACAACCCTAACGAAAACGATACCCCAAAACCCTAACCTTCACATCAACATTAATGATGACAACGATGCTAATAATGATAACAACAATAGCAATTGCTTCACTTAGTGCTTGCGTTACTTTTACTTGTCCTTTTATTGATGACATTGCTTTTATTGTTTCACTTGCTCGTTTGGTTAAATGCCCTTCCAATACTTTCACGTCTTTAGATGGTTCGACACCTTACGAAGCTCCGGCAAGAAACCATCCACGATAAAGAATCATCTCTCCTCGCTGAGCTCTTTCATGAAATTTTTAAAAGCGGCACAATTTCCCCGAGTCAAATTGACGAGCCAAAATTTCGACCACATTGTCTTCATGATCTCGGCTTTTCAAAGAGAAATGAATCCTCATGTCAGAGTCCAACACCAACAGCGCCTGGAAGATGCACGAGGTAAGAAACATCACCCAAAACGTACGCGTAACCTATTCCTCCATCCATCTCAGGTAACGATCCTTTGCTTTCATGACAAATGATATACCCAAGCACACCGCCAACAAATAATGATACCTCTTTTGATTCCTTTTCACAGACAAATTGATTTCCAAACATGAACTGCGAACAATAGTGCAAAAAAGCACAATGAAAATCCCTCAACTTCTTGGTAAGTGATGACGACCCTAGCAAATACATTTGCCCAAACATTTCTGTACACTCACTTATTCCTCCTACAAGTCACATGGACGACAACCAACCATGCCAACCTACCTAAGCCTAACGTGACACACATCAATTGTTATTGCTGACGCTATCCCTTTCATTTTTTTTTTTCAGACCAAATCAAAAGCAACCCCAAAAAACCAGCACGCAACATTGTCCGAATAATCGGACTGTTATGTGCCCGGCTGCTCATCAAAAACGGCCACAGAAAAGGCGTCATGACAAACATGACCCTGGACAACTTCCGCAACGCCACAAGGAAAGGCCCATCACGATTCATCCACGTAAGCATACGGTGTGCATTGTCCAAGCCGAACTGCATTTCATCACCTAAACAAACTAAGCCGTATCCACAGGACATTGTTATTGCAATAATGCAACGACATTCATACCGTCACAACACTTCCTTTCCAAATCAAGGCACATAAAATGTGTTCGAAATTTCTAACAATGCACAACAAAGGAACACTCCCTCAACAACCAACTACGTCTGTCACACACACATCACATCGTCCAATCACGTCTTATAAAAGTGTACTGCACCACCGACACGATCCTTCCCAATTTAATTTGCAGGTTCCCGAACACAAAACCGCTGCCCACTTCGGCAGGGCCACGGTCACGTTGAGTAGCCAAGACCACAAATTCATGTGCATCTTTGCAAACATCAGACAAAACTTACCGGGATTCAGAGACCAAAAACAACAGACCTTCTTTTTCAATAGCAGAGGAAACCCTTGCAAAAATATGTCGAACCTCTTAAGGGCAGCATCACAAACCCTGGGAATGAAGACCACTTTGACGGCAGGTGCAATACGTACGTCCATTGCCACGCACGTAAGTACAACACCTTGTGTTACACAATTACCCATACACCATACACCATACACCATACACCATACACCATACACCATACACCATACACCATACACCATGCCATGATCGCAGTTCCACTACTCTCACATGCATGCGCAGTTGCGCACTTTCCCTTTCCCTATTGTCAACACCGATCGTCACTAAGGTGTACACTGCAAAAAGGATTTTCATCCTTCCATCTGCAAATCTTTTCATGCCACCCCTTCTCTTCCTTACACCTAGGTGACGAGCAACATCAACGAAAATAAAGCCAAGAACGTGGCACACCACATGTGCCACTCACGTGCCACTCAACAGCGCCACTACATCGTCCACAATGACGACGAACACCTGACGGCGTGTTCCACAATCCAACAACAACTGCGACTGTAAGCGAGCAATAAAAACAACTCACCGATCCGACACACAATGTACGACTACCCCTTTGCTTTTATTCCAAATAAACCTAACTACAACTGCCACTTTAAAACTACTGCAATTGATGACCCCTTTACTCCACCTACCCACATTCATTAAACATCCTTTGTTTGTGTTATCCTACCGCACAACCCCCTGGGACACACACACACACACACACACACACACACACACACACACACACACACACACACACACACACACACACACACACACACACACACACACACACACACACACACACACACACAATTATGACATCAAAATTTAAACATGTATATATATTATATTACGAGTCAGTATTGCTTGTTGTTATGCATGTGCGACGTCAAATAAATTGCTGACACAAAAACCATTGCTTTTTTTCCTCAGGTGTACAACATATAAAACTAGTCCAAATATCCCGTCATTGCACCATCCGGCACGCCCATTTTAGGTCGTACGTGCTAAACCTCAAAACCAAAAACCCCAAAAAATCTAATAAATGCCCATTGCACAATTCAAAAATAAACGACAGTTCTCACACATTTCCGGTGTACGTGTATTCCTCAGTATTTCGAACACTCCCCACAAATCACTGTGCTCCACATATATTACCTGCAACTTTCACATTTCAAACACAGGCGAATAAACGCTATGCTACCTTGCTGTTCCCAGGTTGTATATTCCTCCAAAACCCATGGATGTCCACGAAAGTGCAAATGGCAGCCCATTGTTGCAGTGCAAAAACGAGGTATCCCTGCAAAATTAGACCGCAAATTAGACCGTTGACGACAACAACCAAGGCTCAAATCAAGTACATGCAATTGCAATTCAAAGTCAGAGTCGAAACCAAGATCACTACAATTCCAAAAAAAATCCATTACATACCCATATCAGAGTCTCCCTCATCCTCGTGTCCTGTGTTACAACAACCAACCCCATCAAACCACACATTCGACCAAACCGACTTTATTCATAGGTCACAACAAACAACATCTATTTCTATACATAAACAAAGCCAAAACAACTCACCAAGCCGAGTAGAGAACCCCATATGAAGCCAGCACGACTTCAAATACTAGTCAGGCACGCCTACAGCATACTCCTCCTTATAAAGGATGCTGTGAACCGACTTGCTGATCCCTTCCTTACCCACAACCAATCACAGCCCTCATACCCATGAGCCAAACCACTTGTTCTAATTCGGAGGGGGTGCACAGCACAACGGTTGACAAACCACTCGTTCTAACTCGGGCAGGCTTCAAGGAAAAATAAAAGAAAGGTCACACACCATAACACCTCGTATTGCGGTTGCTATGTTTATCAATAAATCTCCTCCTCATCCGGATTGTCTTCCTACTGACACTCACGTCGTGGAATTTGAATAATTAAATAAATGAAATGTTAATAATCCAATGCCCTCACCAAATCCAAATATTTATGCACATGTTATTACCCGACGCATTTCACCTGTTACATTAAACATAGACACCGGAAGAAAAACGTCATCAATATGACGT
Source organism: Myxine glutinosa (assembly GCF_964187855.1). Taxonomy (NCBI): domain Eukaryota; kingdom Metazoa; phylum Chordata; class Myxini; order Myxiniformes; family Myxinidae; genus Myxine; species Myxine glutinosa. Next base: position 254,671 of record NW_027616496.1, on the reverse strand, counting down.
CACAAAATACACCAACATACATCGAATATATATATTATATAGCCTTTCAAATGATCTTTGTACACCTTATAAGAAATAAATTCATATCGTTACGGTGTCTGACCATTCTTTTATTCTTCCTACCACCCCCCTCCCCATTTGAGTTCAACCAAATGGTTTGGCCCATGCCTATAAAGCCGATGATTGCCTGCGGCTGCAAGTGCAAACGCAGCACACCTGCCACCAACCTGATTCCAAAGAAAGAAAGAAAGAAAGAAACAAACAAACAAAGACAGACGTAGAGTGGCCATTTTTGACGAGGGCTCATGGCTGAGGACCTTTCCGTGTGTTTCTAAAGTCTCCAACTGCATTCTCTCCACCCGAAGGTTCTGTGTCACCAACCACTCAGCCCATCGCTGCACCTGAACCTTGACTTAGTGATTAAACTCTGCCTATTGCTGCACCTGCTTTGAGGCCTACCATTGTGGAACCTGCCTTGAATGCATTCCTTATTTCGAACTGTCGATGCACTTCCTCCAGGTAAACACTTTTTTATTTTTTATTTTTTATTTCTTTTATATACAAGATCGAGGCTCGTGAAAGAGCGAACATTAATCACACAGAAACACAAACAGACACATACAACAAATAACATCGGCAGCGGTAGACAAGATGGGGAGAGAGGGGGAAGGACACAAACACAACATTTGACAGCAGGGACCGACAGACATGGAGACATCGACAGAACTGTGGGAGGGAGAGGGCTTTGGGGGGGAGGCATGGCAAGGGTGGGGGTGGGAAAGGTATAAAACACATGGACACTGCCAGGACTTCCAGGAAAGAAGTTGGAATTTCAAACAACGTGCATGTGGGGTGAATTAGTGGGCGTAGAAAAGATCAAGGTTTTCCATGGCGGAAGATAAGAGATCGTGGTGAACAGCTGTTTTAAAGACCTGCAGGGAGGAGTGTCATTGAAGTGAGTGTGGGACTTTGTTCCAGAGGCGGGAGAAAAGAGCAATGAAAGAGTGAAGGTGAGCAGAGAGCCGACATTTCGGCACTTTAACCATCAGAGGGTGGCTGGCAGATCTTGTGCGACCTGTAGGAATATTTGGGGGGACAGAGCACAGAGAGAGCTGGGGGAGCAAGGCTGGAGAGGAGTCCATAGAACACAGAAAGACCACCTACCTACCTGCCTGCGGTGAGTGAGTGAAACTGCAGGATACAGTACCGCTCACACTCGTGTAGTCTCCATCTCTCCTCCTCGCAAATCTCCTGAAGCACCAGACTGTAGGTCCTCCCTTGGGACTGAGTACAAAAGCACCACCCTCCAACCCTGGCTCCCTATCCCAACCTATCCTCCCTATCCCTACCCTGGCTCCCTCCTCTCCCTATCCCAACGCGGGCCCGGGCAACTCGGTTGGTCCTCAAGTATTTTAATTACAAATTGGAGGTGCATAACATTGTGAATCAAAAAAAGACGGGTGAAACAAACTTCTATTGAACTTTTTCGCAATGTTTTTAAGCTACCCTCTCACGCTGACGTAAACCCGAGCTGCCTCGTCCCTCCCTGTCGTGCTGGCCTAATCTCATTTTTCCCTGTCTTCGTTCCCTTTTCTTTTACGTCCAGGAATATCTTTTCAGCATCATTGAATGCTTGCCTCGGTGTGCTTCACACCATGACAACATATATATATATATATATATATATATATATATATATATATATATATATATATATATATATATATATATATATATATATATATATATATATATATATATATATATATATATATATATATTTACTCATTATTTGCTTATCACCTATATTAATTTTACAAGCACGTCTCCAATTCATTCAATCTTTTAGGATTATTGTTTCACACTATTTGACCGTTTTACGAGTCACCCGGAAAGGGTTATCAACTTATCACGTTCGAACTTCAAACTTCCATGCCATTAAAAAAGGAAGTCCTTATGTAATCTACTAGTCCCCGACTGCAAAGCCGCAATGAGCCGGCGAAGCCAAAGCCCCTTGCCACTAATTTACCCATCACTGTGGCATCAGTAGCTTAGGTAGTTGGTATTAGGTAGGTGTAGTAGGTACCGTACCTAGTTGAAAATGACACCATTTACATTGTGCATGAGATTAAAATTTATAAAATTTCCTTCTTCATTAATTCGGTGAATTCCGTCTCAACCTCGGATATTTCCGGCCATGAAAAACTATCCCCTACGGCCACGAGATTTCGAAAAAAGAATTCTTCGTCATTTTTAGAATATTTGACGCCGTTTTCAGCCTCGGAAACACGGTATCCGGGAACAAGCTTTTTGGAAATATTTTTTCTAATACTCCACTCATTGGTTGTGATGTTTGGTGACGATTTCCATTGAAGATAACCAGGGCCCACGCGCGCCCGGCCAACGAGCTTGCTCTTGAAGTATTTGAATGACAAATTAGAGGTGCATAACATTGTGAATCAATAAAAGACGGGTGAAAGAAACTCCTATTGAACTTTTTCCCAATTTTTTTTTGCCATTCTACCGCATCCGGAAGAAGGCGGCCTCCATTGAGCGATTTGCTGCGTCAAAGCTTCCAAATTCTCAAAGGATCCACCAAAATGTGCCTTTTCAACATAACACGTACGCGTTCATTCACAACACCGCCCTCGCCGGCTATTACGAATAAATGATTACAAATATTTTTTTTCCCAATCTGTCATCTTAGACTTTCCTATAATAAATCACCTTACCCCTTCGACGCCAAACTGGGTAATGTTTTTTTTACCCGGCATGCTTTTTGTTTTCCTCAAACTTTATCAAAACATTTATATGCATGACCTTCCATGTATCCTTCAAATAAAGGTTAATACATATTCCTGTGGGCGTTTTTTTTGGTTTTTTTTTCCTACCACGATTGCTCTTATAGTTAATCCAAATGTTTTACCTTCATCCAGGAGTCCTTCCTTTTAGACCCGTACTAAAAATGATTTCTTAACACTATAACAATACATTTTTACGCATGACCTTTCATATATGCTAACAAGAAAGTATAATGAATATTCCTGTGTCTCTTATTTTATTTTTCTTTCACCATCGCTGCAAAATAGCACTTCACTGTTCAACTTCCCATCCCAACTTGGGTCTCTTTATAGGAGATAAATAATGACCACCCAGCGAACCACCCTCATTTGCCTACTCTCTTGGTTTGAGCTCTCAATAATTCATACCCTAACTTTCATACCTCGATGAATGACCCTTTATCGGACCGCCCCTCGGCCATGAAATGCTGCATACAAACGACCGACTACCGCACCACTGCTTTTCAGTCCAAGCAACAGGTGCTTTACTATAACCCAATCAAACACGCCCGTCAACAGCACCTTCCACGAGATTAATATGGGCTGAAAGTTTTCTGCCCTTGTGACCAAGACAACTGAAAGTCGACATGGAATTTAATGCACAGGGACGCAGCCTCCTCAAGCTGTGCACAAGAATGTGTCACACAATATCCTCACGACATTGTACGCTGATTCTAATAGGTACAGTAACAAATGCTACGATGGACAAATTTTCCACGACTGTGGCATTGCACCCAAACCTGCTTATCAAGGGACTCAATTACAGGCACACTCACAAAAAGAAAAAGAAAAAACAACAACACCAAAGAAACACACCTCACATCCCACCGATGATGACAGCCAATAAGCAATGACACCTGTACTTTATAGTTTATAGTTTATAGTTTATAGTTTATTTTCATTCAGAAACTTCAGGTTCCTTGGCATGTTTGACATTTTACCAATGCCGTATATTCAAAGAATACACCTCAAACAATGTAAAGAAATAATTACATTTACTTATGATTTTCCTTTTTTGCAACAATAAAAACCTCACAACTCACTCTCAAAAAGAACGCGCTTCTGAATGCAAAAGTTCATTTTACTACAACTTGTAAGACAAATCTAGTGCATAGTGATTTATATGAAAAACACAATCACCATCAAGTTATCCCTCTGTTTTGAAAAAGTACCCACATTATGAACTTACAACTTCGCTGACTTGTTCAAAGTTACAACTTTAATAAAAACAGACATTTACGTCCATGCCCCAAATTCACAGATCCTAATGTACAAGCGAAAACGTTCAAACTTTCAAAGTCAAACAGTGACACAGGAAAACATTGACAGAGTCCAAATGTCCCGAAAAGACTCCAATATCACTTCGACTATATTGAACAACGCCTTGATTTACCAGCAATTTCCTTTCAAAACTCTTTTTGGATGCTAGCCATGATGCTTCTTTGCTCCCTCAACGATATGAATGAAGCTCGTCAATGCCAAACCGGAAATGATATTTCTCTCCTAGACAGATAACGTGCCACATATACGGTGCACCAAAGCATCCTGTTCACCAAAGTCGTCTCCTCTTAACATATCCATGCGAACCTCGACGCATGCCTTGTGCACTTGGTCTCTTGTCGCAAAGAGGATTTTTGTCTCAAGTCGCTTTCCTCTTCAGCCTGCACTTCCTCAAAGCAGTGATCTCGGCCGGGTGCTTTTTCGGGTGTTCAACGATAATCTCTGCGACTCTCTCAAAAATCCGCTCTATGTGTTGGCCGATGACTCTGACCAATCTCTCATGCACCGTACCTCATCGCTCAAACCGGCAGCCACTGATGCTGCTGCATCAGTTCAAAAATGGGTGCCAATCCTTTTTTATTATTCACATCATCACAGCAAGCAACAAGCGGACTACTAACAGGTGAGCCGCAACTATAAGGGCCTCCTATTCGGCCTACTGCCTTCGTGCAGTACTTGGGCGACGCCTTGACATTCTTACGATGCTCAAAATGACCTCCAGCAAGGCGCGGGATACCTGCAAGCAATTGGTTTCGACAGAGCTGTCGGCAGAAGCCACAGAACCCCTGGAAATGCGGGGTTCCACTCTCCCCCTGCTCCAGTTGAAACACATATTCAGTTACAGGCGGGTAACCTTTAAACTGTACCTCTAATTCAACGGCGCAAAGAGTGGGGTTATTCAAAGTGAATATCCACGCCCAACAAGGGCCGTGGTGGGCGTGCTTTGCCTGAACGGCAACTCTTAGTTGCGCCATATTAGATCTAGAGATTATTTGGCCGTCCAAAAGGGCCAAAGGCTAATTCCTTACCGGCTTATCAATGAGCTGTACGCGATGGTCGATTCTTCTCTGTACTGCTGCGATGTCCAGAGTGGGATACCATTCCTCCGCGACTTTATTTGACGTCATTATCACCAGGGCGGAGGCAAAAACTACAGTTGATCCCTTTATCTCCAATCTCAACAGCTAACGGTCTAACAGCTGCAAAGCTGCAACAATGCCGTATATGGCATATCGCTTTCTCCATCGAATTCGTCCATGATTACAATGTGCTGACCCAAGTACCCGTCCCACCAACGCCCTGCTGCTTTGAAGTAGTACCTTCAACTTTGCTTCGCAAGTTCAAATGCCATTTTGCTTTTTCCAACTCCTGTTGGGCCTATTAACGCCAAACATGTCGTCTTGAAATCCCTTTCTGTCGCATTCATGTCGTATAGATGCAACAATTGTCTGTACTTCCTTATATACAATAAAGGATGCTGCTGCATCAGTTCAAAAATGGGTGCCAATCCTTTTTTATTATTCACATCATCACAGCAAGCAACAAGCGGACTACTAACAGGTGAGCCGCAACTATAAGGGCCTCCTATTCGGCCTACTGCCTTCGTGCAGTACTTTGGCAAGTCCTTGACATTCTTACGATGCTCAAAATGAACTCCAGCAAGGCGCGAGATAGCTGCAAGCAACTGCTTTCGACAGAGCTGTCGGCAGAAGCGACAGAACCCCTGCAAATGCGGGGTTCCACTCTCCCCCTCCTCCAGTTGAAACACATATTCAGGTACACGCGGGTAAGCTTTAAACTGTACCTCTAATTCAACGGCGGGAAAAGTGGGGTTATTCAAAGTGAATATCCACGCCCTGCAAGGGCCGTGGTGGGCGTGGTTTGCTTTAACGGCAACTCCTAGTTGCGCCGTATTAGATCTACACATTATTTGGCCGTCCAAAAGGGCCAAAGCCTATAGTAATACATAAGGCTCTGCCTTCGCTGACGCGTATAGCCTTTGGGCGGGGATACTACACCTGGAAAAACCCTAACGATACAATACTCCATCCCTGACGCTAGGCTCGCTCGCTTCGCTCACTCCGATATGATACAATACAATACAATACAATGGTGATGCGAAAACGTTTTGGGTTAAGGGAGAACATCTGCAATCGGTAATTGGGATTAATTCTCCGTATTCCCAAAAACCAGGTTCGACGATCGTCTACTTCCCGTTCTAGGGTGGCAAGCGGTATGGTTATCGGAAGAAGTGCAGTCCCAGACGGAGGACTTTCAGGCCACGGCGCAGCTTCCGCAGAGGCCTACGGGGAAGAAAGAGCACAAGCAGATTCAGCAAAAAGACTCTCATCGTCACGATGGAGCATACAATGAAACCAGAAGACTTCAAAGAGGGCAAATTGACACTGTACATAAACAAAGAGGGCCATTGCCGTACTGCCCCGATCCTTCAGCAAACCAGTGCGAGACAATACGACGATTATAACCCCGAACTAAAGGAACTGTTTGCCTCCCATGTTGTCTATACTATCGAGTGCTTTAAAATCGCCATTGAATCCTATTCCTCCGGGGCACAGACAAAATCACAGACTGTTCAAACAAGTGCAACATCCCTTGCAATGTCGACAAATGTCACACTATCACGATGTCTTTCCAAAAAGACGATCCGGCCAAACGCACCATCGTCGACTTTGTCAACAATCGTCTAAAAAAAACTTGTGTTAGAGTACTCAAGACTTTCGTTTCCAAATGTGCCATGATATTTCCTTGCAAAACCACATGACCAAACCGGCCGGCTAAACCGTTCCCCAAATGTCTATCTTCCATCGTGCAAACTCCTTCGTTGGCACACCCGACATCCTGAACACACAAAATTCAATTTCGTGCCAACCTCAATGGAATACCGACTGCTCTACCGGCAGGGCTGCTACTCCTGCCAACAGGTACCTCGGCTTTACACTCTTGAAAAGCAAACTTTCAAAAATTAATTGTGATGTCTTCAAATGAAACCGACGCTGATGACCTTTCGTTCCCTCGCCACACACGACTTCTTGGTCCTTGTTAGGTTCCACACACTCCTGTGAAGCCTACCTACAACAGGTGTATGTCTCCACAAATATTCCTTCACACCACACAACATGTACCAGCAACATTGCCTGAATGTTGAAACGACCAGAATCAAGATTCTCTACTCACATTCACCCTTTCGTTCCTCTTTTCCGTCCCCCCCTCGCAAATACATTCCATCACTACGTTCACACTAACATTGCCACCCTTTGCATCCTTGCCACTTCGTACCCTTCCTTCCGTCCATGGTACACTGAATCTTGTGGTCAGGCACTTGCCCTGAAACAACTTCCCTTTGCCTCTCACAAAACAAATCCAACTGAAGGCAATCTCAGTTCCTTCCACCAAGCTCGGAACAACTATGTGTCTACCCTCAGCAATCCCACGAAGCACTCACGATCTCTCCACACTCAATAATGAACGAGCAAACCTGTCTCCTTCCTCCAAATGCTGCTGACGTCTGGTCAAATGGGTTTCTCTTATTTCTTCCCCCACCGCCATCCCCTCCCTTACCTCAAATGCCTACACCGTTGACACCGCACATGACAAAGCTGAATGCCTCAGCTCTTTATTTGCCTCGAAATCTTATGTCCCAAACCCATCTCTCTCTCTCTCTCTCTCTTCGCTCTCTTCCCCAGTCGAACCCAACTGCTCCTCACTCTGTCTCCTTCTCCCCTGACAAGATAGACAAGCTTCTATCAAAACTCGACTCTCATTCTCTAACTAAAAGAGACGACATCAACCCAGGCATCTTAAATCCCTGCTCTGGCGCTCCGTTTCACCCTCCCTCTGTTCTGTTCACCCTCTTTTGCTCAACATCATCTACCAGCCAAACCTCACACTCTTACTATGTCTCTCTGAAAAGACCAACGCAAAAAAACCCTTCCATATACTTTCTCAACAATCCCCTCGAAAAAGTTATATCCCTCAAGCTTTTAAGTCTCACTATCTGCCATGATCTTTCTTGGTAAAACCCCATTTCCAACCTGCCCTCCAAAGCGTCCACGACTACGCATCCTTCATCGTGTGAAGTCCTTCCTGGGCACACCTGCCCTACTCACCACATAAAAGCCTTTCATCCACAGCTCCATACAATACTGTTCCCCCCTCTGTACCGATGCTCCGGCCTCACACCCACCTCCGATCCACGCTCTTCACACCAAAGCTTTCACAATCATTACAATGGCCTGCAATGAAACTAACTCCAAGGGCCTTTCACTCACTCACCGCAGCCAGGTTTATGGTCTTTCTGTCTTCCGCCGACTCCTCTCCGGCCTTACTCCCCCAACTCTCTCTGTCCTCTGTCCGCCTAATACTCCTACAGGTCGCACAACATCTGCCAGCAACCCTCTTATCGTTAAACTACCAAAATCTAGGCTCTCTGCTCACCTTCACTCTTCCAATCCCCTTTTGTCCCACCTCTGGAACAAACTCCCCCCCACTCCCTTCAATCCCACTCCTCCCTCAAGGTGTTTAAAACAACTGTTCACCACCATCTCTCATGTCATCTCACCTTATCTTATCTCCTTATCTTCCCCCATCCAAAACCTTGCTCTTTTCTACCCCGACTACTTCACCGGCAATACACTTTTTTTGAAATTCAAAACTTCTTTCCTGAAAGTCCTTGCAGTGTTCGTATATTTCATACCACTGCCACCTCCCCCCCCCAACAATACTCCCTCTCCCACATTTCTCTCCATATCAGTGCTCTCAAATGTGTTGTTTGTGTCTTTGCCCCTCTCTCCCCATCTTGTCTACCGCTCCCCTTATTTTGTGTTTTATGTGCCGCTCTGACTTTCTCATTAATGTTACCTCTTTCGCGACCCTCGATCTTCGCTCTAAAATGAACCAAAAATTGAACCCTAACCCTAACCCGAACCCGAACCCCGACCCGAACCCGAACCCCAACTTAATTAATTATTTATTTATTTAGTTTGTTTGTTATTTACTTTTTTACTTTTTTCCTTTTTTAGTTATTTAGTTATTTAGTTATTTAGTTATTTACGTATTTACGTATTTACTTATTTCGTTATTTACGTATTTAGTTAGTTAGTTAGTTAGTTAGTTAGTTAGTTTGTTCCTTTGTTCCTTTGTTCGTTACTGAGTGACTTATTGACTTTGTGAATTTGTGACCTTGTGACTGTGACTGTGACTGTGACTGTTTGTTTGTTTGTTTGTTTGTTTGTTTGTTTGTTTGTTTGTTTGTTTCTTTGTTTGTTTGTTTCTTTGTTTGTTTGTTTGTTTGTTTGTTTGTTTGTTTGTTTGTGTTTCTTTGTTTGTTTGTTTCTTTGTTTGTTTGTTTGTTTCTTTGTTTGTTCGTTTGTTTCTTTGTTTGTTCGTTATTTAGTTATTTAGTTATTTCGTTATTTAGTTATTTACGTATTTACGTATTTACTTATTTAGTTAGTTAGTTTGTTTGTTTGTGACTTTGTGTGTTTGTGACTTTGTGAGTTTATGACTTGGTGCCTTTGTGACGTAGTGTGTTTGTGACTTGGTAAGTTTGTTGCGTTTGGACGTTGTTGCGTTTCTGCGTTTTTCACTCCTATTTCTTTATTGAATGATTTCCTAATTTACTTACTTATTTACTTACCTACTTTGATATATATTTATATATTTTAAACTAAAAGTAAAACTGACACTGAAACTAAGACTAAGACTAACACCGACACTACAACACCAATACTACAACACCAAAACGATGACACACTAACACCAAGACAAACAACAAGATCAACACGAACAAGAACACCGACAACAAACACCGACACCGAGACCGACACCGCCAACTGATACCAAGACTATGACCAAAACCCTAACCCGACATGAACATCAACACCAACACCAACACCGACACCGACACCGACACCGACAGCGACCAACACTTACACTACAATCGATGGCATGCGTGCCATGCGTGGCATTCGTGGTATGCGTGGCATGGGTGGCATGCGTGGCATCCGTGGCATCCGTGGCATCCGTGGCATCCGTAGCATCCGTGGCATCCGTGGCATCCGTGGCATCCGTGTCAATAACTTTGTGACTTTATGACTTTGTGACTTTGTGACTGTGATTTTGTTTGTTTGTGACTTTGTTTGTTTGTGTTTGTGTTTTGTGTTTGTTTGTATTTGTTTGTTTGTTTGTTTCCTTCTTATTTAGTTATTTAGTTATTTACGTATTTACGTATTTACGTATTTACGTATTTAGTTATTTAGTTATTGAGTTATTACTTGCAAAATCGAAGATTTTTCAAGTATATTGGTCGGTTGTGTTTGTGACTCTATCTGTTTGTTTGTTTGTTTGTTTGTTTGTTTGTTTTTGTCACCGGCCTACAGGTCACAATTTTCGACCGATCTTCACCAAACTTCACCAAGTGGTACAGTTGGTCAAATGCCAGAAGCCTATTGTTTTTGGGGTCAATAGGTCAAAAGGTCAACATAGGCCAAAGGTCACCAACTTTGCTAAATTTCTAAAATCCTCAATTTTCATCCGATTGACTTGAAATTCGAAGACCACTGGCATATCTGGTCATTGAATTCAACCACCAAGAATTTTTGAGGTCAACATAGGCCAAATGGTCAACATAGGCCAAATTTCAAAAATCCTCAATTTTCATCCAATTGACTTGAAATTTGGAGAGGACTTGCATTGAATTCAACCACCAAGTATTCTTGAGGTCAACAGAGGCCAAATTTCTAAGATCCTCAATTTTCATCCAATTGACTCGAAATTTCAAGAGGACTTGCATATCTGGTCAGTGAATTCAACCACCAAGTATCTTTGACGTCAACATAGGCCAAAAGGTCAACATAGGCCAAATTTCTAAAATCCTCAATTTTCATCCAATTGACATGAAATTTGAAGAGGACTATGCATATCTGGTCACTGAATTCAACCACCAAGTATTTTTGAGGTCACCCTAGGCCATCATGTCACGTTGAAAACTTTTGGGGGAGGGCGTATTTTGCAAGTATCGTGCTACGCATGACGTTTTCTAGTTACTTGCAAAATCGAAGATTTTACAAGTATATTGGTCGGTTGTGTTTGTCACTCTCTGTCTGTCTGTCTGTCTGTCTGTTTGTTTGTTTGTTACTTGCAAAATCGAAGATTTTACAAGTATATTGGTCGGTTGTGTTTGTGACTCTATCTGTTTGTTTCTGTTTGTCTGTTTGTCTGTTTGTTTGTTACTTGCCGGAAAAAATTCCGGCAACTATGTTGATCTGTTCGTTTGTCTGTTTGTCTGTTTCTCTGTCTGTTTGCAGCACTGTGTCTACACCGTTGCACGTAGAATCGCCAAACTTTGCACACATATTGGTCTTGCCCTGGAATAGACTGTGCCCAATTGATGACGTCATCGGTCACGTGGATCGGCCGCCATCTTGGAAAAACTTTGCACCTCCATATCTCCGAAAGGGCTCAACAGGAAAAATTGACACATGGCTCATTGTAAAGAACTCTCCATGGGGAAAAAAATATGTTAATGATGATGTCATATGTCACGTGGTCGGCCGCCACCTTGGAAAAACGGCAAAACTTTGCACCACTATATCTCCAAAAGTGCTGAACAGAAAAAATTGAGACATGGCTCATTGTAAAGAACTCTTCATGCGCAATCAAATATGTTCATGACGACGTCATATGTCACGTGGTTCGGCCGCCATTTTCGAAAAACCGAAAAATTTTGCACATCCATATCTCTGAAAGTGCTAAATAGAAAAAATTGAGACATGGCTCATTGTAAACAACTCTCCAGGGGGAATAAAATATGTAAATGATGACGTCATCGTTCAGGTGGTTCGTCCGCCATCCTGGAAAAACGGCAAAACTTTGCACCTCCATATCTCCGAAAGTGCTGAACTGAAAAAATTGACACATGCCTCATTGTAAAGAACTCTCCAAGGGGAATAAAATACGTTAATGACGACGTCATATGTCACATGGTTCGGCCGCCATTTTGGAACAACCGAAAAATGTTGCACATCCATATCTCTGAAAGTGCTGAATAGAAAAAATTGAGACATGGCTCATTGTAAAGAACTCTCCAAGGGGAATAAAATACGTTAATGACGACGTCATATGTCACATGGTTCGGCCGCCATTTTGGAACAACCGAAAAATGTTGCACATCCATATCTCTGAAAGTGCTGAATAGAAAAAATTGAGACATGGCTCATTGTAAAGAACTCTCCATAGGGAATAAAATATGTTGATGATGACGTCATCAGTCACGTGGTTCGGCCGCCATATTTGTCCTAAATGGCCGAAAAAAAGGACATCCCGGCAAGTCCTCGGTCTCTGACCGATTTTTCATTTGCTTGTTTGTTTGTTTGTTTGTCACCGGCCTACAGGTCACAATTTTCAACCGATCTTCACCAAACTTCACCAAGTGCTAGAGTTAGTCAAATGCCAGAAGCCTGTTGTTTTTGGGGTCAATAGGTCAAAAGGTAAACATAGGCCAAAGGTCACCAACTTTGCTAAATTTCTAAAATCCTCAATTTTCATCCGATTGACTTGAAATTTTAAGACCACTTGCATATCTGGTCATTGAATTCAACCACCAAGAATTTTTGAGGTCAACATAGGCCAAATGGTCAACATAAGCCAAATTTCTAAAATCCTCAATTTTCATCCAATTGACTTCAAATTTGGAGAGGACTGGCATTGAATTCAACCACCAAGTATTCTTGACGTCAACATAGGCCAAATGGTCAAGATAGGCCAAATTTCAAAAATCCTCAATTTTCATCCAATCGACTTGAAATTTGAAAAGGACTTGCATATCTCGTCACTGAATTCAACCACAAATTATATTTTAGGTGAACATAGGTCAAAAGGTCAACATAGGCCAAATTTCTAAAATCCTCAATTTTCATCCAATTGACTTGAAATTTGAAGAGGACTTGCATATCTGGTCAGTGAATTCAACCACCAAGTATCTTTGAGGTCAACATAGGCCAAAAGGTCAACATAGTCCAAATTTCTAAAATCCTCAATTTTCATCCAATTGACATGAAATTTAAAGACGACTTGCATATCTGGTCACTGAATTCAACCACCAAGTATTTTGGACGTCACCATAGGCCATCATGTCACATTGAAAACTTTTGGGGGAGGGCGTATTTTGCAAGTATCGTGCTACGCATGACGTTTTCTTGTTTACTTATTTATTACTTGCAAAATCGAAGATTTTTCAACTATATTGGTCGGTTGTGTTTGTGACTCTGTTTGTTAGTTTGTCACCGGCCTGCAGGTCACAATTTTCAACCGATCTTCACCAAACCTCACCAAGTCGTACACTTGGTCAAATGCCAGAAGCCTGTTGTTTTTGGGGTCAATAGGTCAAAAGGTAAACATAGGCCAAAGGTCACCAACTTTGCTAAATTTCTAAAATCCTCAATTTTCATCCGATTGACTTGAAATTTCAAGACCACTTGCATATCTGGTCATTGAATTCAACCACCAAGAATTTTTGAAGTCAACATAGGCCAAATAGTCAACATAGGCCAAATTTCTAAAATCCTCAATTTTCATCCAATTGACTTGAAATTTGGAGAGGACTTGCACATCTGTCCCCGAATTCAACCACCAACTATTCTTCAGGTCAACATAGGCCAAAAGGTCAACATAGGCCAAATTTCTAAAATCCTCAATTTGCATCGATTGACTTGAAAATTCAACAGCATTTCCATATCTGCTCACTTAATTCACCCACCAAGTATTTTTGAGGTCAACATAGGCCAAAACATCAACAGAGGCCAAATTTCTAAAATGCTCAATTTTCATCCAATTGACTTTAAATTTGAACACCATTTGCATATCTGCTCACTGAATTCACCCACCAAGTATTTTTGAGGTCAACATAGGCCAAAAGATCAACATAGGCCAAAAGATCAACATAGGCCAAATTTCTAAAATCCTCAATTTTCATGCAATTGACTTTAAATTTGAACAGCACTTGCATATCTGGTCACTGAATTCAACCACAAATTATATTTTTGATGAACATTGGACAAAAGCTCAACATAGGGCAAAAGGTCAACATAGGCCAAATTTCGAAAATCCTCATTTTTCATCCAATTGACTTCAAATTTGAAGAGCACTTGCATATCTGGTCACTGAATTCAACCACCAAGTATATTTGAGGTCAACATCGGAAGGTCAACATAGGCCACATTTCTAAAATCCTACATTTTCATCTAAATGATGTGTAATTTCAACACGACTTGCATATCTGCTTACTCAATTCAACCACCAACAATTTTTGAAGTCACCATACACCAAAACGTCAACATACGCCATCATGTATCATTGGAAAACTTTTGGGGAAGGGTGCATTTTCCAAGTATCGTGCTACGCATGACGTTTTCTTCTTGACTTTGTGACTTTGTGACTTTGTGACTTTGTGACTTTGTGACTTTGTGACTTTGTGACTTTGTGACTTTGTGACTTTGTGACTTTGTGACTTTGTGACTTTGTGACTTTGTGACTTTGTGACTTTGTGACTTAGTGACTTAGTGACTTTGTGACTTAGTGACTTTGTGAGTTTGTGACTTTGTGACTTAGTGACTTTGTGAGTTTGTGACTTTGTGACTTTGTGACTTAGTGACTTAGTGAGTTTGTGACTTTGTGACTTAGTGACTTAGTGAGTTTGTGACTTTGTTACTTTGTGACTTTGTGACTTTGTGAGTTTGTGACTTAGTGACTTAGTGACTTTGTGACTTTGTGACTTTGTGACTTTGTGACTTTGTGACTTTGTGACTTAGTGACTTAGTGACTTAGTGACTTTGTGACTTTGTGACTTTGTGACTTTGTGACTTAGTGACTTAGTGAGTTTGTGACTTAGTGACTTAGTGAGTTTGTGACTTTGTGACTTAGTGAGTTTGTGACTTAGTGACTTAGTGACTTAGTGAGTTTGTGACTTAGTGACTTTGTGACTTTGTGACTTTGTGACTGAGTTTATGACATCAACATCAACACCAACAACGACCAACACTTACACTACAATCGGTGGCATGCGTGGCATGCGAGGCATCCGAGGCATCCGTGGCATCCGAGGCATCCGTGGCATCCGTGGCATCCGTGGCATCCGTGGCATCCGTGGCATCCGTGGCATCCAACGCAGAGAAAACATCGATGACATCCATCATATCCATCATATCCATGCAATCCATGCAATGCATGGCATCCTTTGTTACGAAAAGGAAAAAACAAACAAAAAAAACACAAAAATAAACAAAACAAAAAAACCCCCAACAACAAACAAACGATTCCAATTTCTTCCGTGCGAGGCATAAGTCTGTAGCCTTACTTCCCCTGCTGCAAGTCGACGTACAATTGTTCACTTGTTCACTTGTTCGCGTTCACGTTCACGTTCACGTTCATGTTCATACACTTCTACCCGTTTCTGCCCTTGTACACCATTTCCACAGTTTCAAACTATTCAAACATCCCTATTCACCGTTTCACTTTGAAACCTCAACCTCTTTCACTTCTGCACTAACACCTTTTACCTGTGACTTTGACTTTTGCCTCTTGTTCACTCTGACAACTTCACTTTTTCACCTGGACCTTTTGACTGGGATTTTTTTTCACTCAGCGCATCGACGACGCCAAACCTCCACAAGTGCATTGTCGCCACCACGCCGACACCTCCAGAAAAAGCCCGCCTCGCCACACCTCACCAGCCACATAAGCCCACTCAACCAGCAATGACTTCACACATGCATCTTTCACTTGGACATTTGTCCTTGCACTGACTTTTGCGTCTTGTTCACTTTGACAACTTCACTCTTTCACAAGCGGCCATCACTCAGGCATCCCACTGCCACTTGCTCGACAACACGGCTGGCACTGCCGCCACCCCATTTGCCCCGAAACCACATCGGCGCGCGTGCCTTTTCCTGCAAAGTACACACACGTACACCATTCCCACAGCGACGCCTCCACCCGGCGTCTTTGCATCGTTATGTTCCCTCCCTACGTCACCGTGTACACCGGTGCCTAATTTCCACACATTCCACCTTCCTTGCACAAGCGGAAAGGTGAACGCTTCTAACAATCCCTCTCGGCAATGGACACCGTCACCGCCCGTCAGGCATACCCACGGCAAACAAACCTCACACCTCACACCTCACACCTCACACCTCACACCTCACACCTCACACCGCGCACCAGCGCACCAGCACACAAGCACACAAGCACAATCACAATCACAATCACAATCACACCCACGAACTTGGCCAAATCACTGAAACTCCATCGTCGGTGCACCCAACTCCTCCTGCATTGCCCATTGTTGTCACGCGTGCGTCGTCTTGCACCTCGACGCAATAGGTGAAACAAATGCTGATACCTTGTTGGCACATTTCCACATCGAAACGCAACAATTGACACCGGCTCCACGTTTCCCAAATTGCACCGTCATAAGCCGTGCGCCAAGCCAAAAATAATTCCACGCAACACATCCCAATCCCACGAACCCGAAACCTTCTCCATCATTAAAAGAAGCCCAACTTGGGCGGTGTATAAGTAATTGACGACGGTCACCATACCTCCGAGGTAAACGTCCACGAGGTCTTTCCATTGCCATTAGTTGTACACCAACGATATACCCTTGGTTGTTTTTTCAAAAACAAACTTCACATCGAGCACTACATCATTCGATGTGACAAAACAAAGCTCGCTGCCCAGGTCGCCTAAATTCACAAGCCACCCGACGCCGACGAATGCGCAGTTCAATTTCACCCATGCATCTAATCCTAAAACCGGGACGATTGTCAAGGTAATTGCGCCGTATCGCACCTCAACGCAATAGGTGGAACAAATGCACCTACCTTGTTCGCACATTTCCACATCGAAACGCACAAAGTGACACCGGGTCCACGTTTCCCAAATTGCGCCGTCATAAGCCGTGTGCAAACCAAAAAATAATTCCACGCAACACATCCCAATCCCAGGAACCCGAAACCTTCTCCATCATTAAAAGAAGCCCAACTTGGGCGGTGTATAAGTAATAGACGACCGTCGCCATGCCTCCGAGGTAAACGTCCACGAGGTCTTTCCATTGCCATTAGTTGTACACCAACGATATACCCTTGGTTGTTTTTTCAAAAACAAACTTCACATCGAGCACTACATCATTCGATGTGACAAAACAAAGCTCGCTGCCCAGGTCGCCTAAATTCACAAGCCACCCGACGCCGACGAATGCGCAGTTCAATTTCACCCATGCATCTAATCCTAAAACCGGGACGATTGTCAAGGTAATTGCGCCGTATCGCACCTCAACGCAATAGGTGGAACAAATGCACCTACCTTGTTCGCACATTTCCACATCGAAACGCACAAAGTGACACCGGGTCCACGTTTCCCAAATTGCGCCGTCATAAGCCGTGTGCAAACCAAAAAATAATTCCACGCAACACATCCCAATCCCAGGAACCCGAAACCTTCTCCATCATTAAAAGAAGCCCAACTTGGGCGGTGTATAAGTAATAGACGACCGTCGCCATGCCTCCGAGGTAAACGTCCACGAGGTCTTTCCATTGCCATTAGTTGTACACCAACGATATACCCTTGGTTGTTTTTTCAAAAACAAACTTCACATCGAGCACTACATCATTCGATGTGACAAAACAAAGCTCGCTGCCCAGGTCGCCTAAATTCACAAGCCACCCGACGCCGACGAATGCGCAGTTCAATTTCACCCATGCATCTAATCCTAAAACCGGGACGATTGTCAAGGTAATTGCGTCGTCTTGCACCTCGACGCAATAGGTGAAACAAATGCTGATACCTTGTTGGCACATTTCCACATCGAAACGCAACAATTGACACCGGCTCCACGTTTCCCAAATTGCACCGTCATAAGCCGTGCGCCAAGCCAAAAATAATTCCACGCAACACATCCCAATCCCACGAACCCGAAACCTTCTCCATCATTAAAAGAAGCCCAACTTGGGCGGTGTATAAGTAATTGACGACGGTCACCATACCTCCGAGGTAAACGTCCACGAGGTCTTTCCATTGCCATTAGTTGTACACCAACGATATACCCTTGGTTGTTTTTTCAAAAACAAACTTCACATCGAGCACTACATCATTCGATGTGACAAAACAAAGCTCGCTGCCCAGGTCGCCTAAATTCACAAGCCACCCGACGCCGACGAATGCGCAGTTCAATTTCACCCATGCATCTAATCCTAAAACCGGGACGATTGTCAAGGTAATTGCGCCGTATCGCACCTCAACGCAATAGGTGGAACAAATGCACCTACCTTGTTCGCACATTTCCACATCGAAACGCACAAAGTGACACCGGGTCCACGTTTCCCAAATTGCGCCGTCATAAGCCGTGTGCAAACCAAAAAATAATTCCACGCAACACATCCCAATCCCAGGAACCCGAAACCTTCTCCATCATTAAAAGAAGCCCAACTTGGGCGGTGTATAAGTAATAGACGACCGTCGCCATGCCTCCGAGGTAAACGTCCACGAGGTCTTTCCATTGCCATTAGTTGTACACCAACGATATACCCTTGGTTGTTTTTTCAAAAACAAACTTCACATCGAGCACTACATCATTCGATGTGACAAAACAAAGCTCGCTGCCCAGGTCGCCTAAATTCACAAGCCACCCGACGCCGACGAATGCGCAGTTCAATTTCACCCATGCATCTAATCCTAAAACCGGGACGATTGTCAAGGTAATTGCGCCGTATCGCACCTCAACGCAATAGGTGGAACAAATGCACCTACCTTGTTCGCACATTTCCACATCGAAACGCACAAAGTGACACCGGGTCCACGTTTCCCAAATTGCGCCGTCATAAGCCGTGTG
The DNA here is from genome assembly GCF_964187855.1 of Myxine glutinosa. Taxonomy (NCBI): domain Eukaryota; kingdom Metazoa; phylum Chordata; class Myxini; order Myxiniformes; family Myxinidae; genus Myxine; species Myxine glutinosa. The sequence goes on along the minus strand of NW_027616496.1, from coordinate 235,648 downwards.
CAAACCAAAAAATAATTCCACGCAACACATCCCAATCCCAGGAACCCGAAACCTTCTCCATCATTAAAAGAAGCCCAACTTGGGCGGTGTATAAGTAATAGACGACCGTCGCCATGCCTCCGAGGTAAACGTCCACGAGGTCTTTCCATTGCCATTAGTTGTACACCAACGATATACCCTTGGTTGTTTTTTCAAAAACAAACTTCACATCGAGCACTACATCATTCGATGTGACAAAACAAAGCTCGCTGCCCAGGTCGCCTAAATTCACAAGCCACCCGACGCCGACGAATGCGCAGTTCAATTTCACCCATGCATCTAATCCTAAAACCGGGACGATTGTCAAGGTAATTGCGCCGTATCGCACCTCAACGCAATAGGTGGAACAAATGCACCTACCTTGTTCGCACATTTCCACATCGAAACGCACAAAGTGACACCGGGTCCACGTTTCCCAAATTGCGCCGTCATAAGCCGTGTGCAAACCAAAAAATAATTCCACGCAACACATCCCAATCCCAGGAACCCGAAACCTTCTCCATCATTAAAAGAAGCCCAACTTGGGCGGTGTATAACTAATAGACGACCGTCGCCATGCCTCCGAGGTAAACGTCCACGAGGTCTTTCCATTGCCATTAGTTGTACACCAACGATATACCCTTGGTTGTTTTTTCAAAAACAAACTTCACATCGAGCACTACATCATTCGATGTGACAAAACAAAGCTCGCTGCCCAGGTCGCCTAAATTCACAAGCCACCCGACGCCGACGAATGCGCAGTTCAATTTCACCCATGCATCTAATCCTAAAACCGCGACGATTGTCAAGGTAATTGCGCCGTATCGCACCTCAACGCAATAGGTGGAACAAATGCACCTACCTTGTTCGCACATTTCCACATTGAAACGCACAAAGTGACACCGGGTCCACGTTTCCCAAATTGCGCCGTCATAAGCCGTGTGCAAACCAAAAAATAATTCCACGCAACACATCCCAATCCCAGTAAACACGAAACCTTCTCCTCTATTAAAACGAGCCCAACTTGCGCGGCGCATAAGTAATAGACGACGGTCGCCATGCCTCCGAGGTAAACGTCCACGAGGTCTTTCCATTGCCATTAGTTGTAGCCAAACAATATACCCTTGGTTCTTTTTTGTACAACAAACTTCTCATCGACCACTGCGTCATTGCATTTGACAAAACAAAGCTCGCTGCCCGGGTCACCGAACTTCACAAGCCACCCGACGCCTACGAATGCGCACTTCAATTTCACCCATGCGTCTAATCCTAACACCGGCACGCTTGTCACCTTAATGCGCCGTGTTGCACCTCAACGCAATAGGTGGAACAAGTCCACCTACCTTGTTCACACATTTCCACAATGCAACGCACCAATTGACACCGGCTCCACCTTTCCCAAATTGCGGCGTAAAAACGCGTGCGCAAACAAAGAAATATCGACTCCGCACAACACATCACATCACAATCCCAGTAACCCTAAACCTTCTCCATTATGAAAGCACACCCACCTTGGGCGGTGTACAAGTAATACATGGCCATCGCCATCCCTCCGAAGCAAACGGCCACGAGGTCTTTCGCTTCCCATGAGGTGTTTAAAACCCACAGAGGTATTGTATGACCATGCGTTCTCGCCCTTCGGGGTCACGGTGCATGTGTTTTCAATGACCATATGCTTCAGCCTTGCGCTTGAGCTGCATGTCTATGCTAATGGCGCAGTCCTCATAGACGGCGTCCCTTGGCCGTGCGGTCATCAACCTGCACGTCCCAGCCTGATTAAATGTTTCACTTTTTAATTTTTTTTATTTATTTTACCTTTTCTTATTAGAAAAAAAAGCCCACCACGGACTGGCGTCAAAAAGCCCATGAGTTGTAGCCCAAATATACACCCTTCTTCTTTACGGACCAAAATAACTTCTCATCGACCACTCCGTAATTCTCTATGACCAAACAAAGCTCGCTGCCCTAGTCGCCGAAATTAACAACTCACCGCACACCTACCAATGTGCACTTCCATTTCACCCATGCCTCTCCTTGTCACACAGCCAGGGGCCCTGTGCCATTCAACATGCAAAAGCCATCGTCCGACTTCAAAGTCATCCTAGGGTACCGATCCTGTGACATTTCCCCACTTGGTGCACTCCAACAATTAATTGTACATTGTACAGCCCAAACGACGATAACGCACACAATCACAGGGCATACCATTCTATTTGCCCTTGCCGACTTCTTAGCCTTATCCTGGTGCCACAAACTAACGCCAACTCCTTTACTCGTAAGGCACAGCTGCACCGATACCGCAACAATCATCAATCACAATACAACAAGCATTCGTCACTATTGCGCTCCAATACATGTCCCCTAGCGGCAGTCTGTCGTCCGGAAAACGTTTGCTGAAATTACCAAACCTAAAAGTGCCATAACTTTGTCCAAAATGATCGAAACGTCGTGAAGTTCCAACTTCATCTGAAACTTATCATGACGAAACCATGTACCAACTTTGAAAGCATTAGCAATAAGAATTTAGAGAGAAAAAAGCCCGCAAACTTTTCTTTGCGTGACGGACTGACAGACAGACGCACGGACCGCAAAACCTATAGTCCCCTCCGGTGTACACCGCTAAGGGACTAATAACAACTCCACGGCACGGAGCATTACGAAATGTCCAGCAAACCTAACACTGCCGTTCCGTTGCGTTCCGTTGCGTTCCGTTGCGTTGCGTTCCGTTCCGTTCCGTTCCAAAACAACTCCGTCAACGTGCCCCGACTCAAAAACATACACGTCCAACAAAATGCGTGAACGCCTGCACCAAATGTGGTTGCCTTCAACCTTTACACACAGTCATATATTTCCGATGTACGAACAATTAACCGGCATTGCGTATTTTCAAAGGGTTCTTAATAACATCAGCGCAACAGAGCAAATAAAATATGTCTCCGTCTCCGTCTCCGTCTCCGTCTCCGTCTCCGTCTCGTTAGGGTTAGGGTTAGTTCGGCTCTGTAACAGCCGAACTCTAATCCGAGTGGTTACCTCTGTAACAGCCGAATGTTCGGCTCTCTAATCTCGGACGTCAGATTCCAGCGGCTCTGTAACAGCAACCCGGTCTCTCAACCTCACTACAGCGCCCACTGACGAACTCAGCTCATTCATAAAAAGAAGGAACAGTGTTACAGACGAAACAAAACCCTGAGGAACACCGCTGTTCATAGGGAAGGTGTGACATGTTGAGCCATGCACGATCACACATATACAGCGGTCAGAGAGAAAGCTCGATATGACAGAGCAGATGCCAAAATGCCAACAAAAAAAAACATGCCAAAACAACAACAACACCGGCAAAACTTACTAACAAACGCCAAGCGTCATCGCCTTTGAGACAAAGCACGAAGTTTACCACGAATGTTCTCCACCGTCAAGCCTTCACACCGGCACTTCTCCCTCAAGCCCTCATCGGCACGTAATACCTCAGCGACCTAAGTAAATGTAACACAACATACGTTGAAGTAAATGCCAGTATTACGTTACACCAGGACAATGACAAATCGCCCTTATATCCATGATCACTCTCCATATGCTTACCCTGCGTCTCGTAACCAGTTTACACGCAATCTCATGAGCGAACGCACGTTCCAGATGGTCCAAAATGTTCTTGTTGTAATCCAACTTTCTCCGTCGTCGAACCTTACAATGAGCACACCATAGACAAAGCATGAAGATGCATCCCGATACGAAATCAAACAACCGTGAAAAAAACCATGTCCATGTCGGACATCAACAAACACTTCTCTTGCAAATATAAACTATGACGTTTGCGTGGATAAAAACTCTTTCACTCACAAAAGCATACGCAGCCGACGACGATCGACCACTCCGCAAACGTTTCCTTCGGCCGGGCGTTTCAACACTTCCCGCTCCTTCTGAAAACAAAAAAAAAATATCCCACCAAGGACAAATATCAACTTCATTCATCGACTGATGTCAGCCAATCGTTATGTCGTCACACATTGCCCCAAACATATACCATAATGTCCCCCCCACCAAACCCCCCAAAAAACAACAAACAAACAAAACAAACACACACAACATTCCATTCAAAATTCCGTACGTAAAAGTCAAACGTCATCTCGGGATATGCCGCTGTACAACGTAAAATGCCCTTAGAATGCCTGTGATTGTTGTTGTTGTTGATGATGTTGTCTTTCTGGTTGTTGTTCCTCTAATAAACTTACCACGTTCACAACTGCTCCCAAGCGCCACACAAGCCCCTGCACCACTACCACTGGCCGGCCCTGCTCCTGCTCCTGCTCCTCGTCCTCCTCGTCCTCCTCGTCCTCCTCGTCCTCGTCCTCCTCCTCCTCGTCCTCGTCCTCGTCCTCCTCCTCGTCCTCGTCCTCCTCGTCCTCCTCGTCCTCCTCGTCTTCCTCTTCCTCCTCCTCCTCTTCCTCCTCCCTCCTCCTCCTCCTCCTCCTCCTCCTCCTCCTCCTCCTCCTCCTCCTCCTCCTCCTCCTCCTCCTCCTCCTCCCCCCCCTCAGCATCATCATCGTCGTCATCGTCATCGTCCTCGTCGAAAACGCCCTCGCCGCCCTCGCCGCCCTCGCCGCCGCCCTCCTCCTCCTCATCATCATCATTCCGGTGCTCTGGCTCTGCCTCCGGCTCCGGCTCCGACTCCGACTCCGACTCCTGGTGAACTTTGTCCTCCTCGTCATGGTGGTCACCGTGATCGTCGTGATCACCCTGCTGATCGCCCTTCTGATCGTCCTCGGCCTCAGTGGACGCCTGGATCTCGTGGCCGACGACACAAAGCACCTGCGACGATGTACCAGGCACTTGTTCGCTTTCACGTCCTTCACAGCAAATAGGAAGACAACAATGCATCCACGAGCCTTCAGCATACAAACACGTGTCGCAGCACACAGGGCATTGCCATGAAACAACAACAGGAAACACTAACTAATTCTTTCAATCACTTACCATCCCGTCCATGCAGCACTTTCAGCCTCTTCCCAATGAACATACAACACCGTCCCACCGACATTGCCGTTTCCCCTGCCCGCAGCAAATACGGCAATCGTGTGATTTGACAGGACAACAAGACCTCCACGTCGGAACCGTCCTCGGATGAATTGCGCCCTGGCGAAGGCGCACCTGAACCCCTAGCGATGCCCTTGGCGTTCCCCTGCACCTTCGCCACCTCAGCAACGGCAGGGACGTCCACCTGCGCCCCGACTTTGCACGTCTTGGCCCTGCTTCCACGGCTAACATGCAAACGTGAACTTGGCCCGGCTTCCTCGGCACACCCCCTCACCCCAGCCATAAGCACCTGATACCGCTCGTCCTTCACCTAATAACAAATGCAAACGTCAATGAAAATGCAGAACACGTCCAAATTAATGCAAACATCCGTGCATCCACCGATCCTTCCCGTCCGTCCGTCCATCCAAGCACACACTGAATACATGCCATAAATATGACACGCACCCACGCACATAATCATCAACAACAATAACTCACCGTCAGCCCATGCGCCGCTTTAAGATGCTTGTCAACCCTGTCGACAGCCCTCACACACCCGTCCACAGGGCACTTCTTAGTTCCCCGAAACCTAACACCAAAGTTTCAACGATAAACATGACGCCTCCCAATACATATGCTCCCAAGGAACACATGCACACAACGATTAAATAAAAACCAACGACAAACGCTAACCCCGACGTACGAACACGCACAACTACACGTACCTGCATGCCATGACCATTAAACGCAAACAGTTTCTTCAAACGTCCTCTTTTCAAAACACCAAATGAGTGACCAAATGACTAAGTGACCACAAACAATCCACTAAGTCAAATGCGCACCACCAAACTAAATGGTCTCTCACAGGCGTAGCATGTGCGACAAAACAACAACATGCCAAGTACACATGACATTACCCGTAGCCTTATGCACTTTGCCACGCCCATTAGACTGCACGGTCAAAAACTTTGCAACCACCTTTTCCTTGAAACGCTGAGAATCCTCCCACTGCGTGCCTCGTCACACGACAAATCATCATGGACACGCAAATGTCGCTCCATCCCTCCACATTGCCGTGCAACAGGACCCCAAAATTCCTTGCTTCTTTGTCTGAGGAGCAAAACACAGACACATGGACAAACCATTTATTACCGACACGTCCACTCAACATAACTACATCGCGCACGCACGCACGCACGCACGCACGCACGCACGCACGCACGCACCACTCCCTTGACAAACGCAAAACCAATGAATGCACAAAAATTTCCCCTTGCCAAAATCCAATCCTACCAAAAAAAACACCCGACTCCAAGTCCACGCACAACCACGACGACGTCGACGACTACGACCCCCTTTTATCAGGTCACGGAAACAATCAGACCACGCACGACATCATAACATGTTAGACCAGCTCATTGCAAAGATCACACCGTGCATTATATTATAATATGTTAGATCACGTCACTCAAAAGAATCAAACCGCCCACGACACCAAAACATGGTACACCAGCTCATTAAAAAGAGCAGAACGTGCATTACATTATACAATATCACATCAAGTCATTCAAAAGACCAGGCCCTACACGACATGATAACATCTTCGTTGCAATTCGACACCTACCAAATTTCTTGTGTACACAAACCGTGACGAAACGACTGCCTTCACAAGCGCTACCTCACTGCTTAGTCAAGGACCACAACCCGAACTTCTCCCTTTCAGTTTCCTATGAAACACCAGGAGCTACTTACAAAACGTCCCTACGAGAATTCACACGTCACCTACTCACCGGAACCCAAGCTATCATTATCAACGCAATATTTGTCCTTACATACAGCACAATAGACCTTCGCTCACTTCTGAAAGTAAACCTGCCCTCAGGGACGTCAGCATTCCTCAAAATTTCTTCATTTACTCTTATAAACACCATTAGCAAGTTGTAAAAATATGACCATACCTGCACGTGCTTTATAATATAAGATATATATCCTTCCTGTTGAAACCAGGAAACCAAAAACCAGGCAAACGCCATGATAACGATAACCTATTCGTACACGTTTTCACTGCGGGCAAAAACGCCTTGGGAAAATGGGATATTACTAGTATTCTTATTATTTTGTAGTAACATTAACAATACAGGATCATTAATTTTGTTTGAAAAAGCGTCTTTGGAAAAACGCCACGATGAAGCTAACAAAAATATGGCTGGACACCTCACCACGCACATATTTCCGGCCATCGCGGGGAAAACCCCCTCGGATGAAAAACCCCCGTCGCCGATGACATAAAAGGATTGCACTACAACCACCGTTCATTATGTAACCCTCGTTCATTCAGTGTAATTTTTTTCAACATCACACAAACAAGACAAAAGTCATTTTCACTATGACGATTAACGAACACTTATTCTCGTTTATGCTGCTAACCCTTAATTCAAAAGCGGGTGGGCACAAAACAAAGAAAGAAAGGAAGGAAAAAAAACCCATTAAACAACAACCAACAAGGAACACTTCAACTCCAACTCCAACTCCAACAGCGGCACAGCGCCCACACCAACATTCCTCAGGACACAGGCCCAGCGATTCGAGTACTTCGTCCATACCTTCAAACAAACAACATGCCTCTGAAAGTAAGTTGATCCTTTCCTGACCTTTTACGCAATGCTGATAATGCAATCTTTTCCTCAAAATTCGTGCAGCAAACCAACATGCGTTGACGTGTGCACCCGACAAAGTCTTCGGCGCTATTGCTTCCGAGAGGCCTACACTTACACGCCATGGGCCACGTGCTGCGCGCTGCGTGCTGCGCGCTGCGCGCTTTGTCCCCATTAACAAGTCCATTCACCACGTCGCTTTCACGTTTCCTTATCAGGACAAAGACATGCAGCTTGCCCGTCATCTAATACAACAACTCAAAGAGCAGCAACACCTCTTCACCTATGTCAAAGATAGGTATACCCGAATTGAAAAATGGTACGCTGACAAGCGCGCCACCGCTCAACCTCCACCTGACGGTGAGTAAACCATTAGCAAGTGCAACAGCAATTACATTTATCCTGCCTTGGTTGTCATGGTTATATGCAATGAATTATTACATACCTATTTACAGTGCAACTATTGAAAGAATACATGCGGTATATGTGTGGCACATTCGCCAACGCCAAAAAACGAGAAAACACCAACACCACCATTGCCCATGTACGCCTATTCCTGCGCCATATGGCGGGCAAACAGGACATAGGCACCTCGATGCTCTTCTTGCAGGAAACCACCAAAATGCGCTCGTAAGTATGCATAAACCCAATTTGTTATAAATGTTCATCTTTCATTAATCATACACTTTCAAAAATCCCCCCTTGCCCCTCCCCCTACCCTGCTAAACTCCCCCGGTGACCCTCCCCTCCTAAACTCCCACCTTGCCCCTCCCCCTTCAAAACTGCCCCCCCCCCCAACCCCTTCCCTTTCGAATCTCCGCCCAACCATCCCGCCTGGCTCCTCCCACCCCTCCCGCCTCCTTCTCAAAGCTGCCTCCTCCCCACTTCTTCTCCCTTCTATGTCATACCTCCACCTCCCCGAACCTTCTACTTGCCTCCTCCGCCTCCTCCGCCTCCGCCTCCTCCTCCTCCTCCTCCTCCTCCTCCTCCTCCTCCTCCTCCTCCTCCTCCTCCTCCTCCTCCTCCTCCTCCTCCTCCTCACCAAACAACCCCTCAGACAACCCGTCACTGTGCCTCATGCCATCACCATCAAACCTTTCATCCTCCTCATCCTTCCCTTTCTTGTAACTCTTCTGTAATCTCTGACACTATCAATTGCTCTTCCTACCTCCCCCTGTCATCCTTCATCGGACCATACGCCTCCCCTACCCTATACTATACTATACTATACTATACTATACTGCACCCAATGGTCCCCCTCTCTCCTCATTAACGATATGCACCTCAAACCCGATTGATCTCGACATTCGGGTTGCTTCTCACAATCCAGACTTCATCTGCCTAACGGAAAATTACCTCCTTCACCATGTCTGTGATTCCTTAACATCTCTTCCTGGTTACTCCCTCCTCAGCTACGATACACCTGAGCCTCGTCCTGGTGGTAAGTTGCCTATCTTTATCAAAAACCTCTTCCTCACGCTCCTTGCACTACCCTCTCTCCACCCCACCCCCAGGAATACCTCTGCCTATGGGTTCCTCTCCGCTCCAACCCTTTGTTCATATCTCTCCTGTACCGTCCTTCAAAGAGTGATGACTCCATTTTCATTTACCCGTCGGATAACATCGAACAACTTCTATCAACTCATCCAAACTCTTTCTTCCTCATATGTGGCGACTTCAACTATCATCATGCCAGCTGGCTGGGTGTGCGTTCCTCTCTCACCAGCCATGGCACCTCAGCACAGGATTTCTTCGACTCATTGGGACTGACACAATCTCTCAATTTCCCGACCCGGATCTCAGTCAATGTAGTATGTTCTCCTCTGCACTTCCTTATGACTAACTTCCCTGTAAATGTCTCCTGCTCTTCTTGTACTCCAATCGCTTCTTCTGATCATGTACTTGTGAAAGTCGACATCTCTCTGGCCATTCTCAGAGCCTCCTCACCACCGACGAGTCTCCCATCTCTACTGCCTCTGACATCAATTCTTCCAAAGCAAGGAGCTCTTTTTTTTCTCGTCTCGTCTCGTCTCGTCTCGTCTCGTCTCGTCTCGTCCTCGGGTGTCTTACCTTTCCTCCCGTCCATGGTACACTGAATTTTGCCTTCAGGCAATTGCCCTGAAGCAACTTGCATTTGCCTCATGAAATACACATCCAACTGAAGGCAATCTCAGTTCCTTCCCCCAAGCTCGGAACAAATGTGTGTCTACCCTGAGGAGTACCAGGAAGCACCATCTCTCCACACTTAAGATTGAACTCTCAAACCTGTCTCCTTCCTCCGAATGCTGCCGACGTCTGGGCAAATCGGTTTCTCTTATTTCTTCCCCCACCGCCATCCCCTCCCTTACCTCAAATGGCTACACAGTTGACACCGACACGTGACAACGCCTAATGCCTCAACTCTGTCTCTGCCTCAAAATCTTGTGTCCCAACCCCATCTCGCTCTGTTCCCACCTATCCCAGTCGAACCCAACTGCTCCTGGACTCTGTGTCCTTGTCACCTCACAAGGTGCACCAGTTTTTTTTTTTTGCCCAACCTCAACTCGGATTCGGCAACTAGACCACACGGCATCACCCCCACGGCTCCTAAAATCCTCCTCTGCGGCTCTAGGTCACCCTCTCTCTGTTCTTGTCACCCTCTCTTTTGCTCAAATTCATCTGCCACCATCTTGAAAATCAGCCAACATTAATGCTTTACACAAAAAAAAGGGTGCAAAAACAGATCCTTCCAACTACAGACCAATCAGCCTGCTTCCAATTATCAGCAAAGTCATGGGATCCATCATTGCTTCGCATATCAAATCCTTCCTCTTCTCCAATAGCTTCATCTCTGATCATCAATTTGGATTCATACCAGGTCATGATACTCTGGACATGTTGCTTCTGCCGTCTCAACAATGAATGAAGGTCCTCAATGCCAAACAACACATCAGACCTGTCTCACGTGTCTCACGTGACATATCACGTGCCTTCGATACGTTCTGGCACCCAGCTCTGCTCACCAAACTCTCCTCCGATGGTATCCATAAAAATCTCCACTCATGCCTTGCACACTTCCTCTCTGGTCATAGACAACGTGTGGCCCTCAATAGATTTCTCTCATGTCGCCTTCCTGTTCTGCCTGGAATTCCCCAAGGTAGTGTTCTGTGCCCTGTGTTATTTCAGGTCTTCATCAACGATCTCTCCGACTCTCTGGAAAATCCTCTCCATCTCTTGGCTGATGACTCCACTATCTGCCGCTCCAATGCTCATGCCTCAGATCGACAGTCTACACACTCGTCACTCTCTGCAGACCTGCACAAAATCACAGACTCATCAAACAAGTGGAACATGTCTTTCAATCCTCACAAATGTCACACTCTTACAATGTCTCTCCGAAAGGACCGAAGGCAAAAACCCTCTCATCTACTTTCTCAACAATCCTCTGCAACAACTTCTGTCGCTCAAGCTTTTGTGTCTCACTATCTGCCATGATCTTTCTTGGGAAAAGCACATTTCCAAGCTGCCCCCCAAAGCCAGTCACCCACTAGCAATCCTCAGTCGTGCTAAGTCCTTCCTTGACACACCTGACCTCCTGAACTCCTGAACTCCTCACCACATACAACGCTTTCATCCACAGCCCAATGCAATACTGTCCCCCCCCCCCCCCCCCCCCTCTGGGCCGATGCTCCTGCCTCACACCCACCTCGAAATCCACGCTCTTGAAACCAAACCGTTCAGAATCATTGCAATCTCCTGCGATGAACTTAACTCCGAGGGCCTTTCACTCACTCACTCACTCACCGCAAACAGGTTGCTGATCTTTCTGCCTTCTACCGACTCCTCTCCGCCCTTGCTCCCCCAGCTCTCTCTCAGCTCTGTCCCCCAAATATTCCTTCGTGTCGCACAACATCTGCCTGCAACCCTCTTATGTTTAAATTGCCAAAATCTAGGCTCCCTGCTCACGTTCACTCTTTCATTCCCCTCTTCTCCCGCCTGTGAAACAAACTCCCCCACTCCCTTCAGGTCTTTAAAACAGCTGTTCACCACCATCTCTTATCTTATCTTATCTTATCTTATCTTATCTTATCTTATCTTATATCTTCCCCCATCCAAAACCTTGATCGTTTCTACCCCCGCTGATTCACCCCAGATGCACCGTTTTTTCGGTTTTTTGTTTTTTAATTCCAACCTCTTTCCTACAAGTCCTTACAGGCTTCATATGTTTTGCACCTCTCCCACCTCCCCCCAAGCCCTCCCCCCTCACACATTTCTCGGCATGTCCCTGCTCTCAAATGTTCTGTTTGTCTCCTTCCCCCTGTCTCTCCCCATCTTGTCTACCGCTGCCCTTATTCTACGTTTTGTGTTTCATGTGTCGCTTTCACATTTCTGTGTGATTAATGTTACCTCTTTCGCGAGCCTCCATCTTGTATCGGGGAAAAAAAAAAAGAAACAAGAAAAAAGAAAAAAGAAAAATCGTCGTCCTCAGGATCGCGCATATGACATCATTCACAACGTAGCACCCGCGAACAACTCACCCGATGCACGTCCCTCGCATTTGCAACCACCAATGAACACCCCACACATGCACATTGCCCAAAATATATCGTGCACACCACCACCACCACCACCACCACCACCACCACCACCACCACCACCACCACCACCACCACCACCACCACCACCACCACCAACCTAACAACAATGACAACCCTAACGAAAACGATACCCCAAAACCCTAACCTTCACATCAACATTAATGATGACAACGATGCTAATAATGATAACAACAATAGCAATTGCTTCACTTAGTGCTTGCGTTACTTTTACTTGTCCTTTTATTGATGACATTGCTTTTATTGTTTCACTTGCTCGTTTGGTTAAATGCCCTTCCAATACTTTCACGTCTTTAGATGGTTCGACACCTTACGAAGCTCCGGCAAGAAACCATCCACGATAAAGAATCATCTCTCCTCGCTGAGCTCTTTCATGAAATTTTTAAAAGCGGCACAATTTCCCCGAGTCAAATTGACGAGCCAAAATTTCGACCACATTGTCTTCATGATCTCGGCTTTTCAAAGAGAAATGAATCCTCATGTCAGAGTCCAACACCAACAGCGCCTGGAAGATGCACGAGGTAAGAAACATCACCCAAAACGTACGCGTAACCTATTCCTCCATCCATCTCAGGTAACGATCCTTTGCTTTCATGACAAATGATATACCCAAGCACACCGCCAACAAATAATGATACCTCTTTTGATTCCTTTTCACAGACAAATTGATTTCCAAACATGAACTGCGAACAATAGTGCAAAAAAGCACAATGAAAATCCCTCAACTTCTTGGTAAGTGATGACGACCCTAGCAAATACATTTGCCCAAACATTTCTGTACACTCACTTATTCCTCCTACAAGTCACATGGACGACAACCAACCATGCCAACCTACCTAAGCCTAACGTGACACACATCAATTGTTATTGCTGACGCTATCCCTTTCATTTTTTTTTTTCAGACCAAATCAAAAGCAACCCCAAAAAACCAGCACGCAACATTGTCCGAATAATCGGACTGTTATGTGCCCGGCTGCTCATCAAAAACGGCCACAGAAAAGGCGTCATGACAAACATGACCCTGGACAACTTCCGCAACGCCACAAGGAAAGGCCCATCACGATTCATCCACGTAAGCATACGGTGTGCATTGTCCAAGCCGAACTGCATTTCATCACCTAAACAAACTAAGCCGTATCCACAGGACATTGTTATTGCAATAATGCAACGACATTCATACCGTCACAACACTTCCTTTCCAAATCAAGGCACATAAAATGTGTTCGAAATTTCTAACAATGCACAACAAAGGAACACTCCCTCAACAACCAACTACGTCTGTCACACACACATCACATCGTCCAATCACGTCTTATAAAAGTGTACTGCACCACCGACACGATCCTTCCCAATTTAATTTGCAGGTTCCCGAACACAAAACCGCTGCCCACTTCGGCAGGGCCACGGTCACGTTGAGTAGCCAAGACCACAAATTCATGTGCATCTTTGCAAACATCAGACAAAACTTACCGGGATTCAGAGACCAAAAACAACAGACCTTCTTTTTCAATAGCAGAGGAAACCCTTGCAAAAATATGTCGAACCTCTTAAGGGCAGCATCACAAACCCTGGGAATGAAGACCACTTTGACGGCAGGTGCAATACGTACGTCCATTGCCACGCACGTAAGTACAACACCTTGTGTTACACAATTACCCATACACCATACACCATACACCATACACCATACACCATACACCATACACCATACACCATACACCATGCCATGATCGCAGTTCCACTACTCTCACATGCATGCGCAGTTGCGCACTTTCCCTTTCCCTATTGTCAACACCGATCGTCACTAAGGTGTACACTGCAAAAAGGATTTTCATCCTTCCATCTGCAAATCTTTTCATGCCACCCCTTCTCTTCCTTACACCTAGGTGACGAGCAACATCAACGAAAATAAAGCCAAGAACGTGGCACACCACATGTGCCACTCACGTGCCACTCAACAGCGCCACTACATCGTCCACAATGACGACGAACACCTGACGGCGTGTTCCACAATCCAACAACAACTGCGACTGTAAGCGAGCAATAAAAACAACTCACCGATCCGACACACAATGTACGACTACCCCTTTGCTTTTATTCCAAATAAACCTAACTACAACTGCCACTTTAAAACTACTGCAATTGATGACCCCTTTACTCCACCTACCCACATTCATTAAACATCCTTTGTTTGTGTTATCCTACCGCACAACCCCCTGGGACACACACACACACACACACACACACACACACACACACACACACACACACACACACACACACACACACACACACACACACACACACACACACACACACACACACACACACACAATTATGACATCAAAATTTAAACATGTATATATATTATATTACGAGTCAGTATTGCTTGTTGTTATGCATGTGCGACGTCAAATAAATTGCTGACACAAAAACCATTGCTTTTTTTCCTCAGGTGTACAACATATAAAACTAGTCCAAATATCCCGTCATTGCACCATCCGGCACGCCCATTTTAGGTCGTACGTGCTAAACCTCAAAACCAAAAACCCCAAAAAATCTAATAAATGCCCATTGCACAATTCAAAAATAAACGACAGTTCTCACACATTTCCGGTGTACGTGTATTCCTCAGTATTTCGAACACTCCCCACAAATCACTGTGCTCCACATATATTACCTGCAACTTTCACATTTCAAACACAGGCGAATAAACGCTATGCTACCTTGCTGTTCCCAGGTTGTATATTCCTCCAAAACCCATGGATGTCCACGAAAGTGCAAATGGCAGCCCATTGTTGCAGTGCAAAAACGAGGTATCCCTGCAAAATTAGACCGCAAATTAGACCGTTGACGACAACAACCAAGGCTCAAATCAAGTACATGCAATTGCAATTCAAAGTCAGAGTCGAAACCAAGATCACTACAATTCCAAAAAAAATCCATTACATACCCATATCAGAGTCTCCCTCATCCTCGTGTCCTGTGTTACAACAACCAACCCCATCAAACCACACATTCGACCAAACCGACTTTATTCATAGGTCACAACAAACAACATCTATTTCTATACATAAACAAAGCCAAAACAACTCACCAAGCCGAGTAGAGAACCCCATATGAAGCCAGCACGACTTCAAATACTAGTCAGGCACGCCTACAGCATACTCCTCCTTATAAAGGATGCTGTGAACCGACTTGCTGATCCCTTCCTTACCCACAACCAATCACAGCCCTCATACCCATGAGCCAAACCACTTGTTCTAATTCGGAGGGGGTGCACAGCACAACGGTTGACAAACCACTCGTTCTAACTCGGGCAGGCTTCAAGGAAAAATAAAAGAAAGGTCACACACCATAACACCTCGTATTGCGGTTGCTATGTTTATCAATAAATCTCCTCCTCATCCGGATTGTCTTCCTACTGACACTCACGTCGTGGAATTTGAATAATTAAATAAATGAAATGTTAATAATCCAATGCCCTCACCAAATCCAAATATTTATGCACATGTTATTACCCGACGCATTTCACCTGTTACATTAAACATAGACACCGGAAGAAAAACGTCATCAATATGACGTCACAAAATACACCAACATACATCGAATATATATATTATATAGCCTTTCAAATGATCTTTGTACACCTTATAAGAAATAAATTCATATCGTTACGGTGTCTGACCATTCTTTTATTCTTCCTACCACCCCCCTCCCCATTTGAGTTCAACCAAATGGTTTGGCCCATGCCTATAAAGCCGATGATTGCCTGCGGCTGCAAGTGCAAACGCAGCACACCTGCCACCAACCTGATTCCAAAGAAAGAAAGAAAGAAAGAAACAAACAAACAAAGACAGACGTAGAGTGGCCATTTTTGACGAGGGCTCATGGCTGAGGACCTTTCCGTGTGTTTCTAAAGTCTCCAACTGCATTCTCTCCACCCGAAGGTTCTGTGTCACCAACCACTCAGCCCATCGCTGCACCTGAACCTTGACTTAGTGATTAAACTCTGCCTATTGCTGCACCTGCTTTGAGGCCTACCATTGTGGAACCTGCCTTGAATGCATTCCTTATTTCGAACTGTCGATGCACTTCCTCCAGGTAAACACTTTTTTATTTTTTATTTTTTATTTCTTTTATATACAAGATCGAGGCTCGTGAAAGAGCGAACATTAATCACACAGAAACACAAACAGACACATACAACAAATAACATCGGCAGCGGTAGACAAGATGGGGAGAGAGGGGGAAGGACACAAACACAACATTTGACAGCAGGGACCGACAGACATGGAGACATCGACAGAACTGTGGGAGGGAGAGGGCTTTGGGGGGGAGGCATGGCAAGGGTGGGGGTGGGAAAGGTATAAAACACATGGACACTGCCAGGACTTCCAGGAAAGAAGTTGGAATTTCAAACAACGTGCATGTGGGGTGAATTAGTGGGCGTAGAAAAGATCAAGGTTTTCCATGGCGGAAGATAAGAGATCGTGGTGAACAGCTGTTTTAAAGACCTGCAGGGAGGAGTGTCATTGAAGTGAGTGTGGGACTTTGTTCCAGAGGCGGGAGAAAAGAGCAATGAAAGAGTGAAGGTGAGCAGAGAGCCGACATTTCGGCACTTTAACCATCAGAGGGTGGCTGGCAGATCTTGTGCGACCTGTAGGAATATTTGGGGGGACAGAGCACAGAGAGAGCTGGGGGAGCAAGGCTGGAGAGGAGTCCATAGAACACAGAAAGACCACCTACCTACCTGCCTGCGGTGAGTGAGTGAAACTGCAGGATACAGTACCGCTCACACTCGTGTAGTCTCCATCTCTCCTCCTCGCAAATCTCCTGAAGCACCAGACTGTAGGTCCTCCCTTGGGACTGAGTACAAAAGCACCACCCTCCAACCCTGGCTCCCTATCCCAACCTATCCTCCCTATCCCTACCCTGGCTCCCTCCTCTCCCTATCCCAACGCGGGCCCGGGCAACTCGGTTGGTCCTCAAGTATTTTAATTACAAATTGGAGGTGCATAACATTGTGAATCAAAAAAAGACGGGTGAAACAAACTTCTATTGAACTTTTTCGCAATGTTTTTAAGCTACCCTCTCACGCTGACGTAAACCCGAGCTGCCTCGTCCCTCCCTGTCGTGCTGGCCTAATCTCATTTTTCCCTGTCTTCGTTCCCTTTTCTTTTACGTCCAGGAATATCTTTTCAGCATCATTGAATGCTTGCCTCGGTGTGCTTCACACCATGACAACATATATATATATATATATATATATATATATATATATATATATATATATATATATATATATATATATATATATATATATATATATATATATATATATATATATATATATATATATATATATATATTTACTCATTATTTGCTTATCACCTATATTAATTTTACAAGCACGTCTCCAATTCATTCAATCTTTTAGGATTATTGTTTCACACTATTTGACCGTTTTACGAGTCACCCGGAAAGGGTTATCAACTTATCACGTTCGAACTTCAAACTTCCATGCCATTAAAAAAGGAAGTCCTTATGTAATCTACTAGTCCCCGACTGCAAAGCCGCAATGAGCCGGCGAAGCCAAAGCCCCTTGCCACTAATTTACCCATCACTGTGGCATCAGTAGCTTAGGTAGTTGGTATTAGGTAGGTGTAGTAGGTACCGTACCTAGTTGAAAATGACACCATTTACATTGTGCATGAGATTAAAATTTATAAAATTTCCTTCTTCATTAATTCGGTGAATTCCGTCTCAACCTCGGATATTTCCGGCCATGAAAAACTATCCCCTACGGCCACGAGATTTCGAAAAAAGAATTCTTCGTCATTTTTAGAATATTTGACGCCGTTTTCAGCCTCGGAAACACGGTATCCGGGAACAAGCTTTTTGGAAATATTTTTTCTAATACTCCACTCATTGGTTGTGATGTTTGGTGACGATTTCCATTGAAGATAACCAGGGCCCACGCGCGCCCGGCCAACGAGCTTGCTCTTGAAGTATTTGAATGACAAATTAGAGGTGCATAACATTGTGAATCAATAAAAGACGGGTGAAAGAAACTCCTATTGAACTTTTTCCCAATTTTTTTTTGCCATTCTACCGCATCCGGAAGAAGGCGGCCTCCATTGAGCGATTTGCTGCGTCAAAGCTTCCAAATTCTCAAAGGATCCACCAAAATGTGCCTTTTCAACATAACACGTACGCGTTCATTCACAACACCGCCCTCGCCGGCTATTACGAATAAATGATTACAAATATTTTTTTTCCCAATCTGTCATCTTCGACTTTCCTATAATAAATCACCTTACCCCTTCGACGCCAAACTGGGTAATGTTTTTTTTACCCGGCATGCTTTTTGTTTTCCTCAAACTTTATCAAAACATTTATATGCATGACCTTCCATGTATCCTTCAAATAAAGGTTAATACATATTCCTGTGGGCGTTTTTTTTGGTTTTTTTTTCCTACCACGATTGCTCTTATAGTTAATCCAAATGTTTTACCTTCATCCAGGAGTCCTTCCTTTTAGACCCGTACTAAAAATGATTTCTTAACACTATAACAATACATTTTTACGCATGACCTTTCATATATGCTAACAAGAAAGTATAATGAATATTCCTGTGTCTCTTATTTTATTTTTCTTTCACCATCGCTGCAAAATAGCACTTCACTGTTCAACTTCCCATCCCAACTTGGGTCTCTTTATAGGAGATAAATAATGACCACCCAGCGAACCACCCTCATTTGCCTACTCTCTTGGTTTGAGCTCTCAATAATTCATACCCTAACTTTCATACCTCGATGAATGACCCTTTATCGGACCGCCCCTCGGCCATGAAATGCTGCATACAAACGACCGACTACCGCACCACTGCTTTTCAGTCCAAGCAACAGGTGCTTTACTATAACCCAATCAAACACGCCCGTCAACAGCACCTTCCACGAGATTAATATGGGCTGAAAGTTTTCTGCCCTTGTGACCAAGACAACTGAAAGTCGACATGGAATTTAATGCACAGGGACGCAGCCTCCTCAAGCTGTGCACAAGAATGTGTCACACAATATCCTCACGACATTGTACGCTGATTCTAATAGGTACAGTAACAAATGCTACGATGGACAAATTTTCCACGACTGTGGCATTGCACCCAAACCTGCTTATCAAGGGACTCAATTACAGGCACACTCACAAAAAGAAAAAGAAAAAACAACAACACCAAAGAAACACACCTCACATCCCACCGATGATGACAGCCAATAAGCAATGACACCTGTACTTTATAGTTTATAGTTTATAGTTTATAGTTTATTTTCATTCAGAAACTTCAGGTTCCTTGGCATGTTTGACATTTTACCAATGCCGTATATTCAAAGAATACACCTCAAACAATGTAAAGAAATAATTACATTTACTTATGATTTTCCTTTTTTGCAACAATAAAAACCTCACAACTCACTCTCAAAAAGAACGCGCTTCTGAATGCAAAAGTTCATTTTACTACAACTTGTAAGACAAATCTAGTGCATAGTGATTTATATGAAAAACACAATCACCATCAAGTTATCCCTCTGTTTTGAAAAAGTACCCACATTATGAACTTACAACTTCGCTGACTTGTTCAAAGTTACAACTTTAATAAAAACAGACATTTACGTCCATGCCCCAAATTCACAGATCCTAATGTACAAGCGAAAACGTTCAAACTTTCAAAGTCAAACAGTGACACAGGAAAACATTGACAGAGTCCAAATGTCCCGAAAAGACTCCAATATCACTTCGACTATATTGAACAACGCCTTGATTTACCAGCAATTTCCTTTCAAAACTCTTTTTGGATGCTAGCCATGATGCTTCTTTGCTCCCTCAACGATATGAATGAAGCTCGTCAATGCCAAACCGGAAATGATATTTCTCTCCTAGACAGATAACGTGCCACATATACGGTGCACCAAAGCATCCTGTTCACCAAAGTCGTCTCCTCTTAACATATCCATGCGAACCTCGACGCATGCCTTGTGCACTTGGTCTCTTGTCGCAAAGAGGATTTTTGTCTCAAGTCGCTTTCCTCTTCAGCCTGCACTTCCTCAAAGCAGTGATCTCGGCCGGGTGCTTTTTCGGGTGTTCAACGATAATCTCTGCGACTCTCTCAAAAATCCGCTCTATGTGTTGGCCGATGACTCTGACCAATCTCTCATGCACCGTACCTCATCGCTCAAACCGGCAGCCACTGATGCTGCTGCATCAGTTCAAAAATGGGTGCCAATCCTTTTTTATTATTCACATCATCACAGCAAGCAACAAGCGGACTACTAACAGGTGAGCCGCAACTATAAGGGCCTCCTATTCGGCCTACTGCCTTCGTGCAGTACTTGGGCGACGCCTTGACATTCTTACGATGCTCAAAATGACCTCCAGCAAGGCGCGGGATACCTGCAAGCAATTGGTTTCGACAGAGCTGTCGGCAGAAGCCACAGAACCCCTGGAAATGCGGGGTTCCACTCTCCCCCTGCTCCAGTTGAAACACATATTCAGTTACAGGCGGGTAACCTTTAAACTGTACCTCTAATTCAACGGCGCAAAGAGTGGGGTTATTCAAAGTGAATATCCACGCCCAACAAGGGCCGTGGTGGGCGTGCTTTGCCTGAACGGCAACTCTTAGTTGCGCCATATTAGATCTAGAGATTATTTGGCCGTCCAAAAGGGCCAAAGGCTAATTCCTTACCGGCTTATCAATGAGCTGTACGCGATGGTCGATTCTTCTCTGTACTGCTGCGATGTCCAGAGTGGGATACCATTCCTCCGCGACTTTATTTGACGTCATTATCACCAGGGCGGAGGCAAAAACTACAGTTGATCCCTTTATCTCCAATCTCAACAGCTAACGGTCTAACAGCTGCAAAGCTGCAACAATGCCGTATATGGCATATCGCTTTCTCCATCGAATTCGTCCATGACTACAATGTGCTGACCCAAGTACCCGTCCCACCAACGCCCTGCTGCTTTGAAGTAGTACCTTCAACTTTGCTTCGCAAGTTCAAATGCCATTTTGCTTTTTCCAACTCCTGTTGGGCCTATTAACGCCAAACATGTCGTCTTGAAATCCCTTTCTGTCGCATTCATGTCGTATAGATGCAACAATTGTCTGTACTTCCTTATATACAATAAAGGATGCTGCTGCATCAGTTCAAAAATGGGTGCCAATCCTTTTTTATTATTCACATCATCACAGCAAGCAACAAGCGGACTACTAACAGGTGAGCCGCAACTATAAGGGCCTCCTATTCGGCCTACTGCCTTCGTGCAGTACTTTGGCAAGTCCTTGACATTCTTACGATGCTCAAAATGAACTCCAGCAAGGCGCGAGATAGCTGCAAGCAACTGCTTTCGACAGAGCTGTCGGCAGAAGCGACAGAACCCCTGCAAATGCGGGGTTCCACTCTCCCCCTCCTCCAGTTGAAACACATATTCAGGTACACGCGGGTAAGCTTTAAACTGTACCTCTAATTCAACGGCGGGAAAAGTGGGGTTATTCAAAGTGAATATCCACGCCCTGCAAGGGCCGTGGTGGGCGTGGTTTGCTTTAACGGCAACTCCTAGTTGCGCCGTATTAGATCTACACATTATTTGGCCGTCCAAAAGGGCCAAAGCCTATAGTAATACATAAGGCTCTGCCTTCGCTGACGCGTATAGCCTTTGGGCGGGGATACTACACCTGGAAAAACCCTAACGATACAATACTCCATCCCTGACGCTAGGCTCGCTCGCTTCGCTCACTCCGATATGATACAATACAATACAATACAATGGTGATGCGAAAACGTTTTGGGTTAAGGGAGAACATCTGCAATCGGTAATTGGGATTAATTCTCCGTATTCCCAAAAACCAGGTTCGACGATCGTCTACTTCCCGTTCTAGGGTGGCAAGCGGTATGGTTATCGGAAGAAGTGCAGTCCCAGACGGAGGACTTTCAGGCCACGGCGCAGCTTCCGCAGAGGCCTACGGGGAAGAAAGAGCACAAGCAGATTCAGCAAAAAGACTCTCATCGTCACGATGGAGCATACAATGAAACCAGAAGACTTCAAAGAGGGCAAATTGACACTGTACATAAACAAAGAGGGCCATTGCCGTACTGCCCCGATCCTTCAGCAAACCAGTGCGAGACAATACGACGATTATAACCCCGAACTAAAGGAACTGTTTGCCTCCCATGTTGTCTATACTATCGAGTGCTTTAAAATCGCCATTGAATCCTATTCCTCCGGGGCACAGACAAAATCACAGACTGTTCAAACAAGTGCAACATCCCTTGCAATGTCGACAAATGTCACACTATCACGATGTCTTTCCAAAAAGACGATCCGGCCAAACGCACCATCGTCGACTTTGTCAACAATCGTCTAAAAAAAACTTGTGTTAGAGTACTCAAGACTTTCGTTTCCAAATGTGCCATGATATTTCCTTGCAAAACCACATGACCAAACCGGCCGGCTAAACCGTTCCCCAAATGTCTATCTTCCATCGTGCAAACTCCTTCGTTGGCACACCCGACATCCTGAACACACAAAATTCAATTTCGTGCCAACCTCAATGGAATACCGACTGCTCTACCGGCAGGGCTGCTACTCCTGCCAACAGGTACCTCGGCTTTACACTCTTGAAAAGCAAACTTTCAAAAATTAATTGTGATGTCTTCAAATGAAACCGACGCTGATGACCTTTCGTTCCCTCGCCACACACGACTTCTTGGTCCTTGTTAGGTTCCACACACTCCTGTGAAGCCTACCTACAACAGGTGTATGTCTCCACAAATATTCCTTCACACCACACAACATGTACCAGCAACATTGCCTGAATGTTGAAACGACCAGAATCAAGATTCTCTACTCACATTCACCCTTTCGTTCCTCTTTTCCGTCCCCCCCTCGCAAATACATTCCATCACTACGTTCACACTAACATTGCCACCCTTTGCATCCTTGCCACTTCGTACCCTTCCTTCCGTCCATGGTACACTGAATCTTGTGGTCAGGCACTTGCCCTGAAACAACTTCCCTTTGCCTCTCACAAAACAAATCCAACTGAAGGCAATCTCAGTTCCTTCCACCAAGCTCGGAACAACTATGTGTCTACCCTCAGCAATCCCACGAAGCACTCACGATCTCTCCACACTCAATAATGAACGAGCAAACCTGTCTCCTTCCTCCAAATGCTGCTGACGTCTGGTCAAATGGGTTTCTCTTATTTCTTCCCCCACCGCCATCCCCTCCCTTACCTCAAATGCCTACACCGTTGACACCGCACATGACAAAGCTGAATGCCTCAGCTCTTTATTTGCCTCGAAATCTTACGTCCCAAACCCATCTCTCTCTCTCTCTCTCTCTTCGCTCTCTTCCCCAGTCGAACCCAACTGCTCCTCACTCTGTCTCCTTCTCCCCTGACAAGATAGACAAGCTTCTATCAAAACTCGACTCTCATTCTCTAACTAAAAGAGACGACATCAACCCAGGCATCTTAAATCCCTGCTCTGGCGCTCCGTTTCACCCTCCCTCTGTTCTGTTCACCCTCTTTTGCTCAACATCATCTACCAGCCAAACCTCACACTCTTACTATGTCTCTCTGAAAAGACCAACGCAAAAAAACCCTTCCATATACTTTCTCAACAATCCCCTCGAAAAAGTTATATCCCTCAAGCTTTTAAGTCTCACTATCTGCCATGATCTTTCTTGGTAAAACCCCATTTCCAACCTGCCCTCCAAAGCGTCCACGACTACGCATCCTTCATCGTGTGAAGTCCTTCCTGGGCACACCTGCCCTACTCACCACATAAAAGCCTTTCATCCACAGCTCCATACAATACTGTTCCCCCCTCTGTACCGATGCTCCGGCCTCACACCCACCTCCGATCCACGCTCTTCACACCAAAGCTTTCACAATCATTACAATGGCCTGCAATGAAACTAACTCCAAGGGCCTTTCACTCACTCACCGCAGCCAGGTTTATGGTCTTTCTGTCTTCCGCCGACTCCTCTCCGGCCTTACTCCCCCAACTCTCTCTGTCCTCTGTCCGCCTAATACTCCTACAGGTCGCACAACATCTGCCAGCAACCCTCTTATCGTTAAACTACCAAAATCTAGGCTCTCTGCTCACCTTCACTCTTCCAATCCCCTTTTGTCCCACCTCTGGAACAAACTCCCCCCCACTCCCTTCAATCCCACTCCTCCCTCAAGGTGTTTAAAACAACTGTTCACCACCATCTCTCATGTCATCTCACCTTATCTTATCTCCTTATCTTCCCCCATCCAAAACCTTGCTCTTTTCTACCCCGACTACTTCACCGGCAATACACTTTTTTTGAAATTCAAAACTTCTTTCCTGAAAGTCCTTGCAGTGTTCGTATATTTCATACCACTGCCACCTCCCCCCCCCAACAATACTCCCTCTCCCACATTTCTCTCCATATCAGTGCTCTCAAATGTGTTGTTTGTGTCTTTGCCCCTCTCTCCCCATCTTGTCTACCGCTCCCCTTATTTTGTGTTTTATGTGCCGCTCTGACTTTCTCATTAATGTTACCTCTTTCGCGACCCTCGATCTTCGCTCTAAAATGAACCAAAAATTGAACCCTAACCCTAACCCGAACCCGAACCCCGACCCGAACCCGAACCCCAACTTAATTAATTATTTATTTATTTAGTTTGTTTGTTATTTACTTTTTTACTTTTTTCCTTTTTTAGTTATTTAGTTATTTAGTTATTTAGTTATTTACGTATTTACGTATTTACTTATTTCGTTATTTACGTATTTAGTTAGTTAGTTAGTTAGTTAGTTAGTTTGTTCGTTCGTTTGTTCCTTTGTTCCTTTGTTCGTTACTGAGTGACTTATTGACTTTGTGAATTTGTGACCTTGTGACTGTGACTGTGACTGTGACTGTTTGTTTGTTTGTTTGTTTGTTTGTTTGTTTGTTTGTTTGTGTTTCTTTGTTTGTTTGTTTCTTTGTTTGTTTGTTTGTTTGTTTGTTTGTTTGTTTGTTTGTGTTTCTTTGTTTGTTTGTTTCTTTGTTTGTTTGTTTGTTTCTTTGTTTGTTCGTTTGTTTCTTTGTTTGTTCGTTATTTAGTTATTTCGTTATTTAGTTATTTACGTATTTACGTATTTACTTATTTAGTTAGTTAGTTTGTTTGTTTGTGACTTTGTGTGTTTGTGACTTTGTGAGTTTATGACTTGGTGCCTTTGTGACGTAGTGTGTTTGTGACTTGGTAAGTTTGTTGCGTTTGGACGTTGTTGCGTTTCTGCGTTTTTCACTCCTATTTCTTTATTGAATGATTTCCTAATTTACTTACTTATTTACTTACCTACTTTGATATATATTTATATATTTTAAACTAAAAGTAAAACTGACACTGAAACTAAGACTAAGACTAACACCGACACTACAACACCAATACTACAACACCAAAACGATGACACACTAACACCAAGACAAACAACAAGATCAACACGAACAAGAACACCGACAACAAACACCGACACCGAGACCGACACCGCCAACTGATACCAAGACTATGACCAAAACCCTAACCCGACATGAACATCAACACCAACACCAACACCGACACCGACACCGACACCGACAGCGACCAACACTTACACTACAATCGATGGCATGCGTGCCATGCGTGGCATTCGTGGTATGCGTGGCATGGGTGGCATGCGTGGCATCCGTGGCATCCGTGGCATCCGTGGCATCCGTAGCATCCGTGGCATCCGTGGCATCCGTGGCATCCGTGTCAATAACTTTGTGACTTTATGACTTTGTGACTTTGTGACTGTGATTTTGTTTGTTTGTGACTTTGTTTGTTTGTGTTTGTGTTTTGTGTTTGTTTGTATTTGTTTGTTTGTTTGTTTCCTTCTTATTTAGTTATTTAGTTATTTACGTATTTACGTATTTACGTATTTACGTATTTAGTTATTTAGTTATTGAGTTATTACTTGCAAAATCGAAGATTTTTCAAGTATATTGGTCGGTTGTGTTTGTGACTCTATCTGTTTGTTTGTTTGTTTGTTTGTTTGTTTGTTTGTTTGTCACCGGCCTACAGGTCACAATTTTCGACCGATCTTCACCAAACTTCACCAAGTGGTACAGTTGGTCAAATGCCAGAAGCCTATTGTTTTTGGGGTCAATAGGTCAAAAGGTCAACATAGGCCAAAGGTCACCAACTTTGCTAAATTTCTAAAATCCTCAATTTTCATCCGATTGACTTGAAATTCGAAGACCACTGGCATATCTGGTCATTGAATTCAACCACCAAGAATTTTTGAGGTCAACATAGGCCAAATGGTCAACATAGGCCAAATTTCAAAAATCCTCAATTTTCATCCAATTGACTTGAAATTTGGAGAGGACTTGCATTGAATTCAACCACCAAGTATTCTTGAGGTCAACAGAGGCCAAATTTCTAAGATCCTCAATTTTCATCCAATTGACTCGAAATTTCAAGAGGACTTGCATATCTGGTCAGTGAATTCAACCACCAAGTATCTTTGACGTCAACATAGGCCAAAAGGTCAACATAGGCCAAATTTCTAAAATCCTCAATTTTCATCCAATTGACATGAAATTTGAAGAGGACTATGCATATCTGGTCACTGAATTCAACCACCAAGTATTTTTGAGGTCACCCTAGGCCATCATGTCACGTTGAAAACTTTTGGGGGAGGGCGTATTTTGCAAGTATCGTGCTACGCATGACGTTTTCTAGTTACTTGCAAAATCGAAGATTTTACAAGTATATTGGTCGGTTGTGTTTGTCACTCTCTGTCTGTCTGTCTGTCTGTCTGTTTGTTTGTTTGTTACTTGCAAAATCGAAGATTTTACAAGTATATTGGTCGGTTGTGTTTGTGACTCTATCTGTTTGTTTCTGTTTGTCTGTTTGTCTGTTTGTTTGTTACTTGCCGGAAAAAATTCCGGCAACTATGTTGATCTGTTCGTTTGTCTGTTTGTCTGTTTCTCTGTCTGTTTGCAGCACTGTGTCTACACCGTTGCACGTAGAATCGCCAAACTTTGCACACATATTGGTCTTGCCCTGGAATAGACTGTGCCCAATTGATGACGTCATCGGTCACGTGGATCGGCCGCCATCTTGGAAAAACTTTGCACCTCCATATCTCCGAAAGGGCTCAACAGGAAAAATTGACACATGGCTCATTGTAAAGAACTCTCCATGGGGAAAAAAATATGTTAATGATGATGTCATATGTCACGTGGTCGGCCGCCACCTTGGAAAAACGGCAAAACTTTGCACCACTATATCTCCAAAAGTGCTGAACAGAAAAAATTGAGACATGGCTCATTGTAAAGAACTCTTCATGCGCAATCAAATATGTTCATGACGACGTCATATGTCACGTGGTTCGGCCGCCATTTTCGAAAAACCGAAAAATTTTGCACATCCATATCTCTGAAAGTGCTAAATAGAAAAAATTGAGACATGGCTCATTGTAAACAACTCTCCAGGGGGAATAAAATATGTAAATGATGACGTCATCGTTCAGGTGGTTCGTCCGCCATCCTGGAAAAACGGCAAAACTTTGCACCTCCATATCTCCGAAAGTGCTGAACTGAAAAAATTGACACATGCCTCATTGTAAAGAACTCTCCAAGGGGAATAAAATACGTTAATGACGACGTCATATGTCACATGGTTCGGCCGCCATTTTGGAACAACCGAAAAATGTTGCACATCCATATCTCTGAAAGTGCTGAATAGAAAAAATTGAGACATGGCTCATTGTAAAGAACTCTCCAAGGGGAATAAAATACGTTAATGACGACGTCATATGTCACATGGTTCGGCCGCCATTTTGGAACAACCGAAAAATGTTGCACATCCATATCTCTGAAAGTGCTGAATAGAAAAAATTGAGACATGGCTCATTGTAAAGAACTCTCCATAGGGAATAAAATATGTTGATGATGACGTCATCAGTCACGTGGTTCGGCCGCCATATTTGTCCTAAATGGCCGAAAAAAAGGACATCCCGGCAAGTCCTCGGTCTCTGACCGATTTTTCATTTGCTTGTTTGTTTGTTTGTTTGTCACCGGCCTACAGGTCACAATTTTCAACCGATCTTCACCAAACTTCACCAAGTGCTAGAGTTAGTCAAATGCCAGAAGCCTGTTGTTTTTGGGGTCAATAGGTCAAAAGGTAAACATAGGCCAAAGGTCACCAACTTTGCTAAATTTCTAAAATCCTCAATTTTCATCCGATTGACTTGAAATTTTAAGACCACTTGCATATCTGGTCATTGAATTCAACCACCAAGAATTTTTGAGGTCAACATAGGCCAAATGGTCAACATAAGCCAAATTTCTAAAATCCTCAATTTTCATCCAATTGACTTCAAATTTGGAGAGGACTGGCATTGAATTCAACCACCAAGTATTCTTGACGTCAACATAGGCCAAATGGTCAAGATAGGCCAAATTTCAAAAATCCTCAATTTTCATCCAATCGACTTGAAATTTGAAAAGGACTTGCATATCTCGTCACTGAATTCAACCACAAATTATATTTTAGGTGAACATAGGTCAAAAGGTCAACATAGGCCAAATTTCTAAAATCCTCAATTTTCATCCAATTGACTTGAAATTTGAAGAGGACTTGCATATCTGGTCAGTGAATTCAACCACCAAGTATCTTTGAGGTCAACATAGGCCAAAAGGTCAACATAGTCCAAATTTCTAAAATCCTCAATTTTCATCCAATTGACATGAAATTTAAAGACGACTTGCATATCTGGTCACTGAATTCAACCACCAAGTATTTTGGACGTCACCATAGGCCATCATGTCACATTGAAAACTTTTGGGGGAGGGCGTATTTTGCAAGTATCGTGCTACGCATGACGTTTTCTTGTTTACTTATTTATTACTTGCAAAATCGAAGATTTTTCAACTATATTGGTCGGTTGTGTTTGTGACTCTGTTTGTTAGTTTGTCACCGGCCTGCAGGTCACAATTTTCAACCGATCTTCACCAAACCTCACCAAGTCGTACACTTGGTCAAATGCCAGAAGCCTGTTGTTTTTGGGGTCAATAGGTCAAAAGGTAAACATAGGCCAAAGGTCACCAACTTTGCTAAATTTCTAAAATCCTCAATTTTCATCCGATTGACTTGAAATTTCAAGACCACTTGCATATCTGGTCATTGAATTCAACCACCAAGAATTTTTGAAGTCAACATAGGCCAAATAGTCAACATAGGCCAAATTTCTAAAATCCTCAATTTTCATCCAATTGACTTGAAATTTGGAGAGGACTTGCACATCTGTCCCCGAATTCAACCACCAACTATTCTTCAGGTCAACATAGGCCAAAAGGTCAACATAGGCCAAATTTCTAAAATCCTCAATTTGCATCGATTGACTTGAAAATTCAACAGCATTTCCATATCTGCTCACTTAATTCACCCACCAAGTATTTTTGAGGTCAACATAGGCCAAAACATCAACAGAGGCCAAATTTCTAAAATGCTCAATTTTCATCCAATTGACTTTAAATTTGAACACCATTTGCATATCTGCTCACTGAATTCACCCACCAAGTATTTTTGAGGTCAACATAGGCCAAAAGATCAACATAGGCCAAAAGATCAACATAGGCCAAATTTCTAAAATCCTCAATTTTCATGCAATTGACTTTAAATTTGAACAGCACTTGCATATCTGGTCACTGAATTCAACCACAAATTATATTTTTGATGAACATTGGACAAAAGCTCAACATAGGGCAAAAGGTCAACATAGGCCAAATTTCGAAAATCCTCATTTTTCATCCAATTGACTTCAAATTTGAAGAGCACTTGCATATCTGGTCACTGAATTCAACCACCAAGTATATTTGAGGTCAACATCGGAAGGTCAACATAGGCCACATTTCTAAAATCCTACATTTTCATCTAAATGATGTGTAATTTCAACACGACTTGCATATCTGCTTACTCAATTCAACCACCAACAATTTTTGAAGTCACCATACACCAAAACGTCAACATACGCCATCATGTATCATTGGAAAACTTTTGGGGAAGGGTGCATTTTCCAAGTATCGTGCTACGCATGACGTTTTCTTCTTGACTTTGTGACTTTGTGACTTTGTGACTTTGTGACTTTGTGACTTTGTGACTTTGTGACTTTGTGACTTTGTGACTTTGTGACTTTGTGACTTTGTGACTTTGTGACTTTGTGACTTTGTGACTTTGTGACTTAGTGACTTAGTGACTTTGTGACTTAGTGACTTTGTGAGTTTGTGACTTTGTGACTTAGTGACTTTGTGAGTTTGTGACTTTGTGACTTTGTGACTTAGTGACTTAGTGAGTTTGTGACTTTGTGACTTAGTGACTTAGTGAGTTTGTGACTTTGTTACTTTGTGACTTTGTGACTTTGTGAGTTTGTGACTTAGTGACTTAGTGACTTTGTGACTTTGTGACTTTGTGACTTTGTGACTTTGTGACTTTGTGACTTAGTGACTTAGTGACTTAGTGACTTTGTGACTTTGTGACTTTGTGACTTTGTGACTTAGTGACTTAGTGAGTTTGTGACTTAGTGACTTAGTGAGTTTGTGACTTTGTGACTTAGTGAGTTTGTGACTTAGTGACTTAGTGACTTAGTGAGTTTGTGACTTAGTGACTTTGTGACTTTGTGACTTTGTGACTGAGTTTATGACATCAACATCAACACCAACAACGACCAACACTTACACTACAATCGGTGGCATGCGTGGCATGCGAGGCATCCGAGGCATCCGTGGCATCCGAGGCATCCGTGGCATCCGTGGCATCCGTGGCATCCGTGGCATCCGTGGCATCCGTGGCATCCAACGCAGAGAAAACATCGATGACATCCATCATATCCATCATATCCATGCAATCCATGCAATGCATGGCATCCTTTGTTACGAAAAGGAAAAAACAAACAAAAAAAACACAAAAATAAACAAAACAAAAAAACCCCCAACAACAAACAAACGATTCCAATTTCTTCCGTGCGAGGCATAAGTCTGTAGCCTTACTTCCCCTGCTGCAAGTCGACGTACAATTGTTCACTTGTTCACTTGTTCGCGTTCACGTTCACGTTCACGTTCATGTTCATACACTTCTACCCGTTTCTGGCCTTGTACACCATTTCCACAGTTTCAAACTATTCAAACATCCCTATTCACCGTTTCACTTTGAAACCTCAACCTCTTTCACTTCTGCACTAACACCTTTTACCTGTGACTTTGACTTTTGCCTCTTGTTCACTCTGACAACTTCACTTTTTCACCTGGACCTTTTGACTGGGATTTTTTTTCACTCAGCGCATCGACGACGCCAAACCTCCACAAGTGCATTGTCGCCACCACGCCGACACCTCCAGAAAAAGCCCGCCTCGCCACACCTCACCAGCCACATAAGCCCACTCAACCAGCAATGACTTCACACATGCATCTTTCACTTGGACATTTGTCCTTGCACTGACTTTTGCGTCTTGTTCACTTTGACAACTTCACTCTTTCACAAGCGGCCATCACTCAGGCATCCCACTGCCACTTGCTCGACAACACGGCTGGCACTGCCGCCACCCCATTTGCCCCGAAACACATCGGCGCGCGTGCCTTTTCCTGCAAAGTACACACACGTACACCATTCCCACAGCGACGCCTCCACCCGGCGTCTTTGCATCGTTATGTTCCCTCCCTACGTCACCGTGTACACCGGTGCCTAATTTCCACACATTCCACCTTCCTTGCACAAGCGGAAAGGTGAACGCTTCTAACAATCCCTCTCGGCAATGGACACCGTCACCGCCCGTCAGGCATACCCACGGCAAACAAACCTCACACCTCACACCTCACACCTCACACCTCACACCTCACACCTCACACCGCGCACCAGCGCACCAGCACACAAGCACACAAGCACAATCACAATCACAATCACAATCACACCCACGAACTTGGCCAAATCACTGAAACTCCATCGTCGGTGCACCCAACTCCTCCTGCATTGCCCATTGTTGTCACGCGTGCGTCGTCTTGCACCTCGACGCAATAGGTGAAACAAATGCTGATACCTTGTTGGCACATTTCCACATCGAAACGCAACAATTGACACCGGCTCCACGTTTCCCAAATTGCACCGTCATAAGCCGTGCGCCAAGCCAAAAATAATTCCACGCAACACATCCCAATCCCACGAACCCGAAACCTTCTCCATCATTAAAAGAAGCCCAACTTGGGCGGTGTATAAGTAATTGACGACGGTCACCATACCTCCGAGGTAAACGTCCACGAGGTCTTTCCATTGCCATTAGTTGTACACCAACGATATACCCTTGGTTGTTTTTTCAAAAACAAACTTCACATCGAGCACTACATCATTCGATGTGACAAAACAAAGCTCGCTGCCCAGGTCGCCTAAATTCACAAGCCACCCGACGCCGACGAATGCGCAGTTCAATTTCACCCATGCATCTAATCCTAAAACCGGGACGATTGTCAAGGTAATTGCGCCGTATCGCACCTCAACGCAATAGGTGGAACAAATGCACCTACCTTGTTCGCACATTTCCACATCGAAACGCACAAAGTGACACCGGGTCCACGTTTCCCAAATTGCGCCGTCATAAGCCGTGTGCAAACCAAAAAATAATTCCACGCAACACATCCCAATCCCAGGAACCCGAAACCTTCTCCATCATTAAAAGAAGCCCAACTTGGGCGGTGTATAAGTAATAGACGACCGTCGCCATGCCTCCGAGGTAAACGTCCACGAGGTCTTTCCATTGCCATTAGTTGTACACCAACGATATACCCTTGGTTGTTTTTTCAAAAACAAACTTCACATCGAGCACTACATCATTCGATGTGACAAAACAAAGCTCGCTGCCCAGGTCGCCTAAATTCACAAGCCACCCGACGCCGACGAATGCGCAGTTCAATTTCACCCATGCATCTAATCCTAAAACCGGGACGATTGTCAAGGTAATTGCGCCGTATCGCACCTCAACGCAATAGGTGGAACAAATGCACCTACCTTGTTCGCACATTTCCACATCGAAACGCACAAAGTGACACCGGGTCCACGTTTCCCAAATTGCGCCGTCATAAGCCGTGTGCAAACCAAAAAATAATTCCACGCAACACATCCCAATCCCAGGAACCCGAAACCTTCTCCATCATTAAAAGAAGCCCAACTTGGGCGGTGTATAAGTAATAGACGACCGTCGCCATGCCTCCGAGGTAAACGTCCACGAGGTCTTTCCATTGCCATTAGTTGTACACCAACGATATACCCTTGGTTGTTTTTTCAAAAACAAACTTCACATCGAGCACTACATCATTCGATGTGACAAAACAAAGCTCGCTGCCCAGGTCGCCTAAATTCACAAGCCACCCGACGCCGACGAATGCGCAGTTCAATTTCACCCATGCATCTAATCCTAAAACCGGGACGATTGTCAAGGTAATTGCGTCGTCTTGCACCTCGACGCAATAGGTGAAACAAATGCTGATACCTTGTTGGCACATTTCCACATCGAAACGCAACAATTGACACCGGCTCCACGTTTCCCAAATTGCACCGTCATAAGCCGTGCGCCAAGCCAAAAATAATTCCACGCAACACATCCCAATCCCACGAACCCGAAACCTTCTCCATCATTAAAAGAAGCCCAACTTGGGCGGTGTATAAGTAATTGACGACGGTCACCATACCTCCGAGGTAAACGTCCACGAGGTCTTTCCATTGCCATTAGTTGTACACCAACGATATACCCTTGGTTGTTTTTTCAAAAACAAACTTCACATCGAGCACTACATCATTCGATGTGACAAAACAAAGCTCGCTGCCCAGGTCGCCTAAATTCACAAGCCACCCGACGCCGACGAATGCGCAGTTCAATTTCACCCATGCATCTAATCCTAAAACCGGGACGATTGTCAAGGTAATTGCGCCGTATCGCACCTCAACGCAATAGGTGGAACAAATGCACCTACCTTGTTCGCACATTTCCACATCGAAACGCACAAAGTGACACCGGGTCCACGTTTCCCAAATTGCGCCGTCATAAGCCGTGTGCAAACCAAAAAATAATTCCACGCAACACATCCCAATCCCAGGAACCCGAAACCTTCTCCATCATTAAAAGAAGCCCAACTTGGGCGGTGTATAAGTAATAGACGACCGTCGCCATGCCTCCGAGGTAAACGTCCACGAGGTCTTTCCATTGCCATTAGTTGTACACCAACGATATACCCTTGGTTGTTTTTTCAAAAACAAACTTCACATCGAGCACTACATCATTCGATGTGACAAAACAAAGCTCGCTGCCCAGGTCGCCTAAATTCACAAGCCACCCGACGCCGACGAATGCGCAGTTCAATTTCACCCATGCATCTAATCCTAAAACCGGGACGATTGTCAAGGTAATTGCGCCGTATCGCACCTCAACGCAATAGGTGGAACAAATGCACCTACCTTGTTCGCACATTTCCACATCGAAACGCACAAAGTGACACCGGGTCCACGTTTCCCAAATTGCGCCGTCATAAGCCGTGTGCAAACCAAAAAATAATTCCACGCAACACATCCCAATCCCAGGAACCCGAAACCTTCTCCATCATTAAAAGAAGCCCAACTTGGGCGGTGTATAAGTAATAGACGACCGTCGCCATGCCTCCGAGGTAAACGTCCACGAGGTCTTTCCATTGCCATTAGTTGTACACCAACGATATACCCTTGGTTGTTTTTTCAAAAACAAACTTCACATCGAGCACTACATCATTCGATGTGACAAAACAAAGCTCGCTGCCCAGGTCGCCTAAATTCACAAGCCACCCGACGCCGACGAATGCGCAGTTCAATTTCACCCATGCATCTAATCCTAAAACCGGGACGATTGTCAAGGTAATTGCGCCGTATCGCACCTCAACGCAATAGGTGGAACAAATGCACCTACCTTGTTCGCACATTTCCACATCGAAACGCACAAAGTGACACCGGGTCCACGTTTCCCAAATTGCGCCGTCATAAGCCGTGTGCAAACCAAAAAATAATTCCACGCAACACATCCCAATCCCAGGAACCCGAAACCTTCTCCATCATTAAAAGAAGCCCAACTTGGGCGGTGTATAACTAATAGACGACCGTCGCCATGCCTCCGAGGTAAACGTCCACGAGGTCTTTCCATTGCCATTAGTTGTACACCAACGATATACCCTTGGTTGTTTTTTCAAAAACAAACTTCACATCGAGCACTACATCATTCGATGTGACAAAACAAAGCTCGCTGCCCAGGTCGCCTAAATTCACAAGCCACCCGACGCCGACGAATGCGCAGTTCAATTTCACCCATGCATCTAATCCTAAAACCGCGACGATTGTCAAGGTAATTGCGCCGTATCGCACCTCAACGCAATAGGTGGAACAAATGCACCTACCTTGTTCGCACATTTCCACATTGAAACGCACAAAGTGACACCGGGTCCACGTTTCCCAAATTGCGCCGTCATAAGCCGTGTGCAAACCAAAAAATAATTCCACGCAACACATCCCAATCCCAGTAAACACGAAACCTTCTCCTCTATTAAAACGAGCCCAACTTGCGCGGCGCATAAGTAATAGACGACGGTCGCCATGCCTCCGAGGTAAACGTCCACGAGGTCTTTCCATTGCCATTAGTTGTAGCCAAACAATATACCCTTGGTTCTTTTTTGTACAACAAACTTCTCATCGACCACTGCGTCATTGCATTTGACAAAACAAAGCTCGCTGCCCGGGTCACCGAACTTCACAAGCCACCCGACGCCTACGAATGCGCACTTCAATTTCACCCATGCGTCTAATCCTAACACCGGCACGCTTGTCACCTTAATGCGCCGTGTTGCACCTCAACGCAATAGGTGGAACAAGTCCACCTACCTTGTTCACACATTTCCACAATGCAACGCACCAATTGACACCGGCTCCACCTTTCCCAAATTGCGGCGTAAAAACGCGTGCGCAAACAAAGAAATATCGACTCCGCACAACACATCACATCACAATCCCAGTAACCCTAAACCTTCTCCATTATGAAAGCACACCCACCTTGGGCGGTGTACAAGTAATACATGGCCATCGCCATCCCTCCGAAGCAAACGGCCACGAGGTCTTTCGCTTCCCATGAGGTGTTTAAAACCCACAGAGGTATTGTATGACCATGCGTTCTCGCCCTTCGGGGTCACGGTGCATGTGTTTTCAATGACCATATGCTTCAGCCTTGCGCTTGAGCTGCATGTCTATGCTAATGGCGCAGTCCTCATAGACGGCGTCCCTTGGCCGTGCGGTCATCAACCTGCACGTCCCAGCCTGATTAAATGTTTCACTTTTTAAATTTTTTTATTTATTTTACCTTTTCTTATTAGAAAAAAAAGCCCACCACGGACTGGCGTCAAAAAGCCCATGAGTTGTAGCCCAAATATACACCCTTCTTCTTTACGGACCAAAATAACTTCTCATCGACCACTCCGTAATTCTCTATGACCAAACAAAGCTCGCTGCCCTAGTCGCCGAAATTAACAACTCACCGCACACCTACCAATGTGCACTTCCATTTCACCCATGCCTCTCCTTGTCACACAGCCAGGGGCCCTGTGCCATTCAACATGCAAAAGCCATCGTCCGACTTCAAAGTCATCCTAGGGTACCGATCCTGTGACATTTCCCCACTTGGTGCACTCCAACAATTAATTGTACATTGTACAGCCCAAACGACGATAACGCACACAATCACAGGGCATACCATTCTATTTGCCCTTGCCGACTTCTTAGCCTTATCCTGGTGCCACAAACTAACGCCAACTCCTTTACTCGTAAGGCACAGCTGCACCGATACCGCAACAATCATCAATCACAATACAACAAGCATTCGTCACTATTGCGCTCCAATACATGTCCCCTAGCGGCAGTCTGTCGTCCGGAAAACGTTTGCTGAAATTACCAAACCTAAAAGTGCCATAACTTTGTCCAAAATGATCGAAACGTCGTGAAGTTCCAACTTCATCTGAAACTTATCATGACGAAACCATGTACCAACTTTGAAAGCATTAGCAATAAGAATTTAGAGAGAAAAAAGCCCGCAAACTTTTCTTTGCGTGACGGACTGACAGACAGACGCACGGACCGCAAAACCTATAGTCCCCTCCGGTGTACACCGCTAAGGGACTAATAACAACTCCACGGCACGGAGCATTACGAAATGTCCAGCAAACCTAACACTGCCGTTCCGTTGCGTTCCGTTGCGTTCCGTTGCGTTGCGTTCCGTTCCGTTCCGTTCCAAAACAACTCCGTCAACGTGCCCCGACTCAAAAACATACACGTCCAACAAAATGCGTGAACGCCTGCACCAAATGTGGTTGCCTTCAACCTTTACACACAGTCATATATTTCCGATGTACGAACAATTAACCGGCATTGCGTATTTTCAAAGGGTTCTTAATAACATCAGCGCAACAGAGCAAATAAAATATGTCTCCGTCTCCGTCTCCGTCTCCGTCTCCGTCTCCGTCTCGTTAGGGTTAGGGTTAGTTCGGCTCTGTAACAGCCGAACTCTAATCCGAGTGGTTACCTCTGTAACAGCCGAATGTTCGGCTCTCTAATCTCGGACGTCAGATTCCAGCGGCTCTGTAACAGCAACCCGGTCTCTCAACCTCACTACAGCGCCCACTGACGAACTCAGCTCATTCATAAAAAGAAGGAACAGTGTTACAGACGAAACAAAACCCTGAGGAACACCGCTGTTCATAGGGAAGGTGTGACATGTTGAGCCATGCACGATCACACATATACAGCGGTCAGAGAGAAAGCTCGATATGACAGAGCAGATGCCAAAATGCCAACAAAAAAAAACATGCCAAAACAACAACAACACCGGCAAAACTTACTAACAAACGCCAAGCGTCATCGCCTTTGAGACAAAGCACGAAGTTTACCACGAATGTTCTCCACCGTCAAGCCTTCACACCGGCACTTCTCCCTCAAGCCCTCATCGGCACGTAATACCTCAGCGACCTAAGTAAATGTAACACAACATACGTTGAAGTAAATGCCAGTATTACGTTACACCAGGACAATGACAAATCGCCCTTATATCC
Organism: Myxine glutinosa; assembly: GCF_964187855.1. Classification (NCBI taxonomy): domain Eukaryota; kingdom Metazoa; phylum Chordata; class Myxini; order Myxiniformes; family Myxinidae; genus Myxine; species Myxine glutinosa. Next base: position 197,181 of record NW_027616496.1, on the reverse strand, counting down.
ATGATCACTCTCCATATGCTTACCCTGCGTCTCGTAACCAGTTTACACGCAATCTCATGAGCGAACGCACGTTCCAGATGGTCCAAAATGTTCTTGTTGTAATCCAACTTTCTCCGTCGTCGAACCTTACAATGAGCACACCATAGACAAAGCATGAAGATGCATCCCGATACGAAATCAAACAACCGTGAAAAAAACCATGTCCATGTCGGACATCAACAAACACTTCTCTTGCAAATATAAACTATGACGTTTGCGTGGATAAAAACTCTTTCACTCACAAAAGCATACGCAGCCGACGACGATCGACCACTCCGCAAACGTTTCCTTCGGCCGGGCGTTTCAACACTTCCCGCTCCTTCTGAAAACAAAAAAAAAATATCCCACCAAGGACAAATATCAACTTCATTCATCGACTGATGTCAGCCAATCGTTATGTCGTCACACATTGCCCCAAACATATACCATAATGTCCCCCCCACCAAACCCCCCAAAAAACAACAAACAAACAAAACAAACACACACAACATTCCATTCAAAATTCCGTACGTAAAAGTCAAACGTCATCTCGGGATATGCCGCTGTACAACGTAAAATGCCCTTAGAATGCCTGTGATTGTTGTTGTTGTTGATGATGTTGTCTTTCTGGTTGTTGTTCCTCTAATAAACTTACCACGTTCACAACTGCTCCCAAGCGCCACACAAGCCCCTGCACCACTACCACTGGCCGGCCCTGCTCCTGCTCCTGCTCCTCGTCCTCCTCGTCCTCCTCGTCCTCCTCGTCCTCGTCCTCCTCCTCCTCGTCCTCGTCCTCGTCCTCCTCCTCGTCCTCCTCGTCCTCCTCGTCCTCCTCGTCTTCCTCTTCCTCCTCCTCCTCTTCCTCCTCCCTCCTCCTCCTCCTCCTCCTCCTCCTCCTCCTCCTCCTCCTCCTCCTCCTCCTCCTCCTCCTCCTCCTCCTCCCCCCCCTCAGCATCATCATCGTCGTCATCGTCATCGTCCTCGTCGAAAACGCCCTCGCCGCCCTCGCCGCCCTCGCCGCCGCCCTCCTCCTCCTCATCATCATCATTCCGGTGCTCTGGCTCTGCCTCCGGCTCCGGCTCCGACTCCGACTCCGACTCCTGGTGAACTTTGTCCTCCTCGTCATGGTGGTCACCGTGATCGTCGTGATCACCCTGCTGATCGCCCTTCTGATCGTCCTCGGCCTCAGTGGACGCCTGGATCTCGTGGCCGACGACACAAAGCACCTGCGACGATGTACCAGGCACTTGTTCGCTTTCACGTCCTTCACAGCAAATAGGAAGACAACAATGCATCCACGAGCCTTCAGCATACAAACACGTGTCGCAGCACACAGGGCATTGCCATGAAACAACAACAGGAAACACTAACTAATTCTTTCAATCACTTACCATCCCGTCCATGCAGCACTTTCAGCCTCTTCCCAATGAACATACAACACCGTCCCACCGACATTGCCGTTTCCCCTGCCCGCAGCAAATACGGCAATCGTGTGATTTGACAGGACAACAAGACCTCCACGTCGGAACCGTCCTCGGATGAATTGCGCCCTGGCGAAGGCGCACCTGAACCCCTAGCGATGCCCTTGGCGTTCCCCTGCACCTTCGCCACCTCAGCAACGGCAGGGACGTCCACCTGCGCCCCGACTTTGCACGTCTTGGCCCTGCTTCCACGGCTAACATGCAAACGTGAACTTGGCCCGGCTTCCTCGGCACACCCCCTCACCCCAGCCATAAGCACCTGATACCGCTCGTCCTTCACCTAATAACAAATGCAAACGTCAATGAAAATGCAGAACACGTCCAAATTAATGCAAACATCCGTGCATCCACCGATCCTTCCCGTCCGTCCGTCCATCCAAGCACACACTGAATACATGCCATAAATATGACACGCACCCACGCACATAATCATCAACAACAATAACTCACCGTCAGCCCATGCGCCGCTTTAAGATGCTTGTCAACCCTGTCGACAGCCCTCACACACCCGTCCACAGGGCACTTCTTAGTTCCCCGAAACCTAACACCAAAGTTTCAACGATAAACATGACGCCTCCCAATACATATGCTCCCAAGGAACACATGCACACAACGATTAAATAAAAACCAACGACAAACGCTAACCCCGACGTACGAACACGCACAACTACACGTACCTGCATGCCATGACCATTAAACGCAAACAGTTTCTTCAAACGTCCTCTTTTCAAAACACCAAATGAGTGACCAAATGACTAAGTGACCACAAACAATCCACTAAGTCAAATGCGCACCACCAAACTAAATGGTCTCTCACAGGCGTAGCATGTGCGACAAAACAACAACATGCCAAGTACACATGACATTACCCGTAGCCTTATGCACTTTGCCACGCCCATTAGACTGCACGGTCAAAAACTTTGCAACCACCTTTTCCTTGAAACGCTGAGAATCCTCCCACTGCGTGCCTCGTCACACGACAAATCATCATGGACACGCAAATGTCGCTCCATCCCTCCACATTGCCGTGCAACAGGACCCCAAAATTCCTTGCTTCTTTGTCTGAGGAGCAAAACACAGACACATGGACAAACCATTTATTACCGACACGTCCACTCAACATAACTACATCGCGCACGCACGCACGCACGCACGCACGCACGCACGCACGCACGCACCACTCCCTTGACAAACGCAAAACCAATGAATGCACAAAAATTTCCCCTTGCCAAAATCCAATCCTACCAAAAAAAACACCCGACTCCAAGTCCACGCACAACCACGACGACGTCGACGACTACGACCCCCTTTTATCAGGTCACGGAAACAATCAGACCACGCACGACATCATAACATGTTAGACCAGCTCATTGCAAAGATCACACCGTGCATTATATTATAATATGTTAGATCACGTCACTCAAAAGAATCAAACCGCCCACGACACCAAAACATGGTACACCAGCTCATTAAAAAGAGCAGAACGTGCATTACATTATACAATATCACATCAAGTCATTCAAAAGACCAGGCCCTACACGACATGATAACATCTTCGTTGCAATTCGACACCTACCAAATTTCTTGTGTACACAAACCGTGACGAAACGACTGCCTTCACAAGCGCTACCTCACTGCTTAGTCAAGGACCACAACCCGAACTTCTCCCTTTCAGTTTCCTATGAAACACCAGGAGCTACTTACAAAACGTCCCTACGAGAATTCACACGTCACCTACTCACCGGAACCCAAGCTATCATTATCAACGCAATATTTGTCCTTACATACAGCACAATAGACCTTCGCTCACTTCTGAAAGTAAACCTGCCCTCAGGGACGTCAGCATTCCTCAAAATTTCTTCATTTACTCTTATAAACACCATTAGCAAGTTGTAAAAATATGACCATACCTGCACGTGCTTTATAATATAAGATATATATCCTTCCTGTTGAAACCAGGAAACCAAAAACCAGGCAAACGCCATGATAACGATAACCTATTCGTACACGTTTTCACTGCGGGCAAAAACGCCTTGGGAAAATGGGATATTACTAGTATTCTTATTATTTTGTAGTAACATTAACAATACAGGATCATTAATTTTGTTTGAAAAAGCGTCTTTGGAAAAACGCCACGATGAAGCTAACAAAAATATGGCTGGACACCTCACCACGCACATATTTCCGGCCATCGCGGGGAAAACCCCCTCGGATGAAAAACCCCCGTCGCCGATGACATAAAAGGATTGCACTACAACCACCGTTCATTATGTAACCCTCGTTCATTCAGTGTAATTTTTTTCAACATCACACAAACAAGACAAAAGTCATTTTCACTATGACGATTAACGAACACTTATTCTCGTTTATGCTGCTAACCCTTAATTCAAAAGCGGGTGGGCACAAAACAAAGAAAGAAAGGAAGGAAAAAAAACCCATTAAACAACAACCAACAAGGAACACTTCAACTCCAACTCCAACTCCAACAGCGGCACAGCGCCCACACCAACATTCCTCAGGACACAGGCCCAGCGATTCGAGTACTTCGTCCATACCTTCAAACAAACAACATGCCTCTGAAAGTAAGTTGATCCTTTCCTGACCTTTTACGCAATGCTGATAATGCAATCTTTTCCTCAAAATTCGTGCAGCAAACCAACATGCGTTGACGTGTGCACCCGACAAAGTCTTCGGCGCTATTGCTTCCGAGAGGCCTACACTTACACGCCATGGGCCACGTGCTGCGCGCTGCGTGCTGCGCGCTGCGCGCTTTGTCCCCATTAACAAGTCCATTCACCACGTCGCTTTCACGTTTCCTTATCAGGACAAAGACATGCAGCTTGCCCGTCATCTAATACAACAACTCAAAGAGCAGCAACACCTCTTCACCTATGTCAAAGATAGGTATACCCGAATTGAAAAATGGTACGCTGACAAGCGCGCCACCGCTCAACCTCCACCTGACGGTGAGTAAACCATTAGCAAGTGCAACAGCAATTACATTTATCCTGCCTTGGTTGTCATGGTTATATGCAATGAATTATTACATACCTATTTACAGTGCAACTATTGAAAGAATACATGCGGTATATGTGTGGCACATTCGCCAACGCCAAAAAACGAGAAAACACCAACACCACCATTGCCCATGTACGCCTATTCCTGCGCCATATGGCGGGCAAACAGGACATAGGCACCTCGATGCTCTTCTTGCAGGAAACCACCAAAATGCGCTCGTAAGTATGCATAAACCCAATTTGTTATAAATGTTCATCTTTCATTAATCATACACTTTCAAAAATCCCCCCTTGCCCCTCCCCCTACCCTGCTAAACTCCCCCGGTGACCCTCCCCTCCTAAACTCCCACCTTGCCCCTCCCCCTTCAAAACTGCCCCCCCCCCCAACCCCTTCCCTTTCGAATCTCCGCCCAACCATCCCGCCTGGCTCCTCCCACCCCTCCCGCCTCCTTCTCAAAGCTGCCTCCTCCCCACTTCTTCTCCCTTCTATGTCATACCTCCACCTCCCCGAACCTTCTACTTGCCTCCTCCGCCTCCTCCGCCTCCGCTCCTCCTCCTCCTCCTCCTCCTCCTCCTCCTCCTCCTCCTCCTCCTCCTCCTCCTCCTCCTCCTCCTCCTCCTCCTCCTCACCAAACAACCCCTCAGACAACCCGTCACTGTGCCTCATGCCATCACCATCAAACCTTTCATCCTCCTCATCCTTCCCTTTCTTGTAACTCTTCTGTAATCTCTGACACTATCAATTGCTCTTCCTACCTCCCCCTGTCATCCTTCATCGGACCATACGCCTCCCCTACCCTATACTATACTATACTATACTATACTATACTGCACCCAATGGTCCCCCTCTCTCCTCATTAACGATATGCACCTCAAACCCGATTGATCTCGACATTCGGGTTGCTTCTCACAATCCAGACTTCATCTGCCTAACGGAAAATTACCTCCTTCACCATGTCTGTGATTCCTTAACATCTCTTCCTGGTTACTCCCTCCTCAGCTACGATACACCTGAGCCTCGTCCTGGTGGTAAGTTGCCTATCTTTATCAAAAACCTCTTCCTCACGCTCCTTGCACTACCCTCTCTCCACCCCACCCCCAGGAATACCTCTGCCTATGGGTTCCTCTCCGCTCCAACCCTTTGTTCATATCTCTCCTGTACCGTCCTTCAAAGAGTGATGACTCCATTTTCATTTACCCGTCGGATAACATCGAACAACTTCTATCAACTCATCCAAACTCTTTCTTCCTCATATGTGGCGACTTCAACTATCATCATGCCAGCTGGCTGGGTGTGCGTTCCTCTCTCACCAGCCATGGCACCTCAGCACAGGATTTCTTCGACTCATTGGGACTGACACAATCTCTCAATTTCCCGACCCGGATCTCAGTCAATGTAGTATGTTCTCCTCTGCACTTCCTTATGACTAACTTCCCTGTAAATGTCTCCTGCTCTTCTTGTACTCCAATCGCTTCTTCTGATCATGTACTTGTGAAAGTCGACATCTCTCTGGCCATTCTCAGAGCCTCCTCACCACCGACGAGTCTCCCATCTCTACTGCCTCTGACATCAATTCTTCCAAAGCAAGGAGCTCTTTTTTTTCTCGTCTCGTCTCGTCTCGTCTCGTCTCGTCTCGTCTCGTCCTCGGGTGTCTTACCTTTCCTCCCGTCCATGGTACACTGAATTTTGCCTTCAGGCAATTGCCCTGAAGCAACTTGCATTTGCCTCATGAAATACACATCCAACTGAAGGCAATCTCAGTTCCTTCCCCCAAGCTCGGAACAAATGTGTGTCTACCCTGAGGAGTACCAGGAAGCACCATCTCTCCACACTTAAGATTGAACTCTCAAACCTGTCTCCTTCCTCCGAATGCTGCCGACGTCTGGGCAAATCGGTTTCTCTTATTTCTTCCCCCACCGCCATCCCCTCCCTTACCTCAAATGGCTACACAGTTGACACCGACACGTGACAACGCCTAATGCCTCAACTCTGTCTCTGCCTCAAAATCTTGTGTCCCAACCCCATCTCGCTCTGTTCCCACCTATCCCAGTCGAACCCAACTGCTCCTGGACTCTGTGTCCTTGTCACCTCACAAGGTGCACCAGTTTTTTTTTTTTGCCCAACCTCAACTCGGATTCGGCAACTAGACCACACGGCATCACCCCCACGGCTCCTAAAATCCTCCTCTGCGGCTCTAGGTCACCCTCTCTCTGTTCTTGTCACCCTCTCTTTTGCTCAAATTCATCTGCCACCATCTTGAAAATCAGCCAACATTAATGCTTTACACAAAAAAAAGGGTGCAAAAACAGATCCTTCCAACTACAGACCAATCAGCCTGCTTCCAATTATCAGCAAAGTCATGGGATCCATCATTGCTTCGCATATCAAATCCTTCCTCTTCTCCAATAGCTTCATCTCTGATCATCAATTTGGATTCATACCAGGTCATGATACTCTGGACATGTTGCTTCTGCCGTCTCAACAATGAATGAAGGTCCTCAATGCCAAACAACACATCAGACCTGTCTCACGTGTCTCACGTGACATATCACGTGCCTTCGATACGTTCTGGCACCCAGCTCTGCTCACCAAACTCTCCTCCGATGGTATCCATAAAAATCTCCACTCATGCCTTGCACACTTCCTCTCTGGTCATAGACAACGTGTGGCCCTCAATAGATTTCTCTCATGTCGCCTTCCTGTTCTGCCTGGAATTCCCCAAGGTAGTGTTCTGTGCCCTGTGTTATTTCAGGTCTTCATCAACGATCTCTCCGACTCTCTGGAAAATCCTCTCCATCTCTTGGCTGATGACTCCACTATCTGCCGCTCCAATGCTCATGCCTCAGATCGACAGTCTACACACTCGTCACTCTCTGCAGACCTGCACAAAATCACAGACTCATCAAACAAGTGGAACATGTCTTTCAATCCTCACAAATGTCACACTCTTACAATGTCTCTCCGAAAGGACCGAAGGCAAAAACCCTCTCATCTACTTTCTCAACAATCCTCTGCAACAACTTCTGTCGCTCAAGCTTTTGTGTCTCACTATCTGCCATGATCTTTCTTGGGAAAAGCACATTTCCAAGCTGCCCCCCAAAGCCAGTCACCCACTAGCAATCCTCAGTCGTGCTAAGTCCTTCCTTGACACACCTGACCTCCTGAACTCCTGAACTCCTCACCACATACAACGCTTTCATCCACAGCCCAATGCAATACTGTCCCCCCCCCCCCCCCCCCCCTCTGGGCCGATGCTCCTGCCTCACACCCACCTCGAAATCCACGCTCTTGAAACCAAACCGTTCAGAATCATTGCAATCTCCTGCGATGAACTTAACTCCGAGGGCCTTTCACTCACTCACTCACTCACCGCAAACAGGTTGCTGATCTTTCTGCCTTCTACCGACTCCTCTCCGCCCTTGCTCCCCCAGCTCTCTCTCAGCTCTGTCCCCCAAATATTCCTTCGTGTCGCACAACATCTGCCTGCAACCCTCTTATGTTTAAATTGCCAAAATCTAGGCTCCCTGCTCACGTTCACTCTTTCATTCCCCTCTTCTCCCGCCTGTGAAACAAACTCCCCCACTCCCTTCAGGTCTTTAAAACAGCTGTTCACCACCATCTCTTATCTTATCTTATCTTATCTTATCTTATCTTATCTTATCTTATATCTTCCCCCATCCAAAACCTTGATCGTTTCTACCCCCGCTGATTCACCCCAGATGCACCGTTTTTTCGGTTTTTTGTTTTTTAATTCCAACCTCTTTCCTACAAGTCCTTACAGGCTTCATATGTTTTGCACCTCTCCCACCTCCCCCCAAGCCCTCCCCCCTCACACATTTCTCGGCATGTCCCTGCTCTCAAATGTTCTGTTTGTCTCCTTCCCCCTGTCTCTCCCCATCTTGTCTACCGCTGCCCTTATTCTACGTTTTGTGTTTCATGTGTCGCTTTCACATTTCTGTGTGATTAATGTTACCTCTTTCGCGAGCCTCCATCTTGTATCGGGGAAAAAAAAAAAGAAACAAGAAAAAAGAAAAAAGAAAAATCGTCGTCCTCAGGATCGCGCATATGACATCATTCACAACGTAGCACCCGCGAACAACTCACCCGATGCACGTCCCTCGCATTTGCAACCACCAATGAACACCCCACACATGCACATTGCCCAAAATATATCGTGCACACCACCACCACCACCACCACCACCACCACCACCACCACCACCACCACCACCACCACCACCACCACCACCACCACCACCAACCTAACAACAATGACAACCCTAACGAAAACGATACCCCAAAACCCTAACCTTCACATCAACATTAATGATGACAACGATGCTAATAATGATAACAACAATAGCAATTGCTTCACTTAGTGCTTGCGTTACTTTTACTTGTCCTTTTATTGATGACATTGCTTTTATTGTTTCACTTGCTCGTTTGGTTAAATGCCCTTCCAATACTTTCACGTCTTTAGATGGTTCGACACCTTACGAAGCTCCGGCAAGAAACCATCCACGATAAAGAATCATCTCTCCTCGCTGAGCTCTTTCATGAAATTTTTAAAAGCGGCACAATTTCCCCGAGTCAAATTGACGAGCCAAAATTTCGACCACATTGTCTTCATGATCTCGGCTTTTCAAAGAGAAATGAATCCTCATGTCAGAGTCCAACACCAACAGCGCCTGGAAGATGCACGAGGTAAGAAACATCACCCAAAACGTACGCGTAACCTATTCCTCCATCCATCTCAGGTAACGATCCTTTGCTTTCATGACAAATGATATACCCAAGCACACCGCCAACAAATAATGATACCTCTTTTGATTCCTTTTCACAGACAAATTGATTTCCAAACATGAACTGCGAACAATAGTGCAAAAAAGCACAATGAAAATCCCTCAACTTCTTGGTAAGTGATGACGACCCTAGCAAATACATTTGCCCAAACATTTCTGTACACTCACTTATTCCTCCTACAAGTCACATGGACGACAACCAACCATGCCAACCTACCTAAGCCTAACGTGACACACATCAATTGTTATTGCTGACGCTATCCCTTTCATTTTTTTTTTTCAGACCAAATCAAAAGCAACCCCAAAAAACCAGCACGCAACATTGTCCGAATAATCGGACTGTTATGTGCCCGGCTGCTCATCAAAAACGGCCACAGAAAAGGCGTCATGACAAACATGACCCTGGACAACTTCCGCAACGCCACAAGGAAAGGCCCATCACGATTCATCCACGTAAGCATACGGTGTGCATTGTCCAAGCCGAACTGCATTTCATCACCTAAACAAACTAAGCCGTATCCACAGGACATTGTTATTGCAATAATGCAACGACATTCATACCGTCACAACACTTCCTTTCCAAATCAAGGCACATAAAATGTGTTCGAAATTTCTAACAATGCACAACAAAGGAACACTCCCTCAACAACCAACTACGTCTGTCACACACACATCACATCGTCCAATCACGTCTTATAAAAGTGTACTGCACCACCGACACGATCCTTCCCAATTTAATTTGCAGGTTCCCGAACACAAAACCGCTGCCCACTTCGGCAGGGCCACGGTCACGTTGAGTAGCCAAGACCACAAATTCATGTGCATCTTTGCAAACATCAGACAAAACTTACCGGGATTCAGAGACCAAAAACAACAGACCTTCTTTTTCAATAGCAGAGGAAACCCTTGCAAAAATATGTCGAACCTCTTAAGGGCAGCATCACAAACCCTGGGAATGAAGACCACTTTGACGGCAGGTGCAATACGTACGTCCATTGCCACGCACGTAAGTACAACACCTTGTGTTACACAATTACCCATACACCATACACCATACACCATACACCATACACCATACACCATACACCATACACCATACACCATGCCATGATCGCAGTTCCACTACTCTCACATGCATGCGCAGTTGCGCACTTTCCCTTTCCCTATTGTCAACACCGATCGTCACTAAGGTGTACACTGCAAAAAGGATTTTCATCCTTCCATCTGCAAATCTTTTCATGCCACCCCTTCTCTTCCTTACACCTAGGTGACGAGCAACATCAACGAAAATAAAGCCAAGAACGTGGCACACCACATGTGCCACTCACGTGCCACTCAACAGCGCCACTACATCGTCCACAATGACGACGAACACCTGACGGCGTGTTCCACAATCCAACAACAACTGCGACTGTAAGCGAGCAATAAAAACAACTCACCGATCCGACACACAATGTACGACTACCCCTTTGCTTTTATTCCAAATAAACCTAACTACAACTGCCACTTTAAAACTACTGCAATTGATGACCCCTTTACTCCACCTACCCACATTCATTAAACATCCTTTGTTTGTGTTATCCTACCGCACAACCCCCTGGGACACACACACACACACACACACACACACACACACACACACACACACACACACACACACACACACACACACACACACACACACACACACACACACACACACACACACACACACAATTATGACATCAAAATTTAAACATGTATATATATTATATTACGAGTCAGTATTGCTTGTTGTTATGCATGTGCGACGTCAAATAAATTGCTGACACAAAAACCATTGCTTTTTTTCCTCAGGTGTACAACATATAAAACTAGTCCAAATATCCCGTCATTGCACCATCCGGCACGCCCATTTTAGGTCGTACGTGCTAAACCTCAAAACCAAAAACCCCAAAAAATCTAATAAATGCCCATTGCACAATTCAAAAATAAACGACAGTTCTCACACATTTCCGGTGTACGTGTATTCCTCAGTATTTCGAACACTCCCCACAAATCACTGTGCTCCACATATATTACCTGCAACTTTCACATTTCAAACACAGGCGAATAAACGCTATGCTACCTTGCTGTTCCCAGGTTGTATATTCCTCCAAAACCCATGGATGTCCACGAAAGTGCAAATGGCAGCCCATTGTTGCAGTGCAAAAACGAGGTATCCCTGCAAAATTAGACCGCAAATTAGACCGTTGACGACAACAACCAAGGCTCAAATCAAGTACATGCAATTGCAATTCAAAGTCAGAGTCGAAACCAAGATCACTACAATTCCAAAAAAAATCCATTACATACCCATATCAGAGTCTCCCTCATCCTCGTGTCCTGTGTTACAACAACCAACCCCATCAAACCACACATTCGACCAAACCGACTTTATTCATAGGTCACAACAAACAACATCTATTTCTATACATAAACAAAGCCAAAACAACTCACCAAGCCGAGTAGAGAACCCCATATGAAGCCAGCACGACTTCAAATACTAGTCAGGCACGCCTACAGCATACTCCTCCTTATAAAGGATGCTGTGAACCGACTTGCTGATCCCTTCCTTACCCACAACCAATCACAGCCCTCATACCCATGAGCCAAACCACTTGTTCTAATTCGGAGGGGGTGCACAGCACAACGGTTGACAAACCACTCGTTCTAACTCGGGCAGGCTTCAAGGAAAAATAAAAGAAAGGTCACACACCATAACACCTCGTATTGCGGTTGCTATGTTTATCAATAAATCTCCTCCTCATCCGGATTGTCTTCCTACTGACACTCACGTCGTGGAATTTGAATAATTAAATAAATGAAATGTTAATAATCCAATGCCCTCACCAAATCCAAATATTTATGCACATGTTATTACCCGACGCATTTCACCTGTTACATTAAACATAGACACCGGAAGAAAAACGTCATCAATATGACGTCACAAAATACACCAACATACATCGAATATATATATTATATAGCCTTTCAAATGATCTTTGTACACCTTATAAGAAATAAATTCATATCGTTACGGTGTCTGACCATTCTTTTATTCTTCCTACCACCCCCCTCCCCATTTGAGTTCAACCAAATGGTTTGGCCCATGCCTATAAAGCCGATGATTGCCTGCGGCTGCAAGTGCAAACGCAGCACACCTGCCACCAACCTGATTCCAAAGAAAGAAAGAAAGAAAGAAACAAACAAACAAAGACAGACGTAGAGTGGCCATTTTTGACGAGGGCTCATGGCTGAGGACCTTTCCGTGTGTTTCTAAAGTCTCCAACTGCATTCTCTCCACCCGAAGGTTCTGTGTCACCAACCACTCAGCCCATCGCTGCACCTGAACCTTGACTTAGTGATTAAACTCTGCCTATTGCTGCACCTGCTTTGAGGCCTACCATTGTGGAACCTGCCTTGAATGCATTCCTTATTTCGAACTGTCGATGCACTTCCTCCAGGTAAACACTTTTTTATTTTTTATTTTTTATTTCTTTTATATACAAGATCGAGGCTCGTGAAAGAGCGAACATTAATCACACAGAAACACAAACAGACACATACAACAAATAACATCGGCAGCGGTAGACAAGATGGGGAGAGAGGGGGAAGGACACAAACACAACATTTGACAGCAGGGACCGACAGACATGGAGACATCGACAGAACTGTGGGAGGGAGAGGGCTTTGGGGGGGAGGCATGGCAAGGGTGGGGGTGGGAAAGGTATAAAACACATGGACACTGCCAGGACTTCCAGGAAAGAAGTTGGAATTTCAAACAACGTGCATGTGGGGTGAATTAGTGGGCGTAGAAAAGATCAAGGTTTTCCATGGCGGAAGATAAGAGATCGTGGTGAACAGCTGTTTTAAAGACCTGCAGGGAGGAGTGTCATTGAAGTGAGTGTGGGACTTTGTTCCAGAGGCGGGAGAAAAGAGCAATGAAAGAGTGAAGGTGAGCAGAGAGCCGACATTTCGGCACTTTAACCATCAGAGGGTGGCTGGCAGATCTTGTGCGACCTGTAGGAATATTTGGGGGGACAGAGCACAGAGAGAGCTGGGGGAGCAAGGCTGGAGAGGAGTCCATAGAACACAGAAAGACCACCTACCTACCTGCCTGCGGTGAGTGAGTGAAACTGCAGGATACAGTACCGCTCACACTCGTGTAGTCTCCATCTCTCCTCCTCGCAAATCTCCTGAAGCACCAGACTGTAGGTCCTCCCTTGGGACTGAGTACAAAAGCACCACCCTCCAACCCTGGCTCCCTATCCCAACCTATCCTCCCTATCCCTACCCTGGCTCCCTCCTCTCCCTATCCCAACGCGGGCCCGGGCAACTCGGTTGGTCCTCAAGTATTTTAATTACAAATTGGAGGTGCATAACATTGTGAATCAAAAAAAGACGGGTGAAACAAACTTCTATTGAACTTTTTCGCAATGTTTTTAAGCTACCCTCTCACGCTGACGTAAACCCGAGCTGCCTCGTCCCTCCCTGTCGTGCTGGCCTAATCTCATTTTTCCCTGTCTTCGTTCCCTTTTCTTTTACGTCCAGGAATATCTTTTCAGCATCATTGAATGCTTGCCTCGGTGTGCTTCACACCATGACAACATATATATATATATATATATATATATATATATATATATATATATATATATATATATATATATATATATATATATATATATATATATATATATATATATATATATATATATATATATATATATATTACTCATTATTTGCTTATCACCTATATTAATTTTACAAGCACGTCTCCAATTCATTCAATCTTTTAGGATTATTGTTTCACACTATTTGACCGTTTTACGAGTCACCCGGAAAGGGTTATCAACTTATCACGTTCGAACTTCAAACTTCCATGCCATTAAAAAAGGAAGTCCTTATGTAATCTACTAGTCCCCGACTGCAAAGCCGCAATGAGCCGGCGAAGCCAAAGCCCCTTGCCACTAATTTACCCATCACTGTGGCATCAGTAGCTTAGGTAGTTGGTATTAGGTAGGTGTAGTAGGTACCGTACCTAGTTGAAAATGACACCATTTACATTGTGCATGAGATTAAAATTTATAAAATTTCCTTCTTCATTAATTCGGTGAATTCCGTCTCAACCTCGGATATTTCCGGCCATGAAAAACTATCCCCTACGGCCACGAGATTTCGAAAAAAGAATTCTTCGTCATTTTTAGAATATTTGACGCCGTTTTCAGCCTCGGAAACACGGTATCCGGGAACAAGCTTTTTGGAAATATTTTTTCTAATACTCCACTCATTGGTTGTGATGTTTGGTGACGATTTCCATTGAAGATAACCAGGGCCCACGCGCGCCCGGCCAACGAGCTTGCTCTTGAAGTATTTGAATGACAAATTAGAGGTGCATAACATTGTGAATCAATAAAAGACGGGTGAAAGAAACTCCTATTGAACTTTTTCCCAATTTTTTTTTGCCATTCTACCGCATCCGGAAGAAGGCGGCCTCCATTGAGCGATTTGCTGCGTCAAAGCTTCCAAATTCTCAAAGGATCCACCAAAATGTGCCTTTTCAACATAACACGTACGCGTTCATTCACAACACCGCCCTCGCCGGCTATTACGAATAAATGATTACAAATATTTTTTTTCCCAATCTGTCATCTTCGACTTTCCTATAATAAATCACCTTACCCCTTCGACGCCAAACTGGGTAATGTTTTTTTTACCCGGCATGCTTTTTGTTTTCCTCAAACTTTATCAAAACATTTATATGCATGACCTTCCATGTATCCTTCAAATAAAGGTTAATACATATTCCTGTGGGCGTTTTTTTTGGTTTTTTTTTCCTACCACGATTGCTCTTATAGTTAATCCAAATGTTTTACCTTCATCCAGGAGTCCTTCCTTTTAGACCCGTACTAAAAATGATTTCTTAACACTATAACAATACATTTTTACGCATGACCTTTCATATATGCTAACAAGAAAGTATAATGAATATTCCTGTGTCTCTTATTTTATTTTTCTTTCACCATCGCTGCAAAATAGCACTTCACTGTTCAACTTCCCATCCCAACTTGGGTCTCTTTATAGGAGATAAATAATGACCACCCAGCGAACCACCCTCATTTGCCTACTCTCTTGGTTTGAGCTCTCAATAATTCATACCCTAACTTTCATACCTCGATGAATGACCCTTTATCGGACCGCCCCTCGGCCATGAAATGCTGCATACAAACGACCGACTACCGCACCACTGCTTTTCAGTCCAAGCAACAGGTGCTTTACTATAACCCAATCAAACACGCCCGTCAACAGCACCTTCCACGAGATTAATATGGGCTGAAAGTTTTCTGCCCTTGTGACCAAGACAACTGAAAGTCGACATGGAATTTAATGCACAGGGACGCAGCCTCCTCAAGCTGTGCACAAGAATGTGTCACACAATATCCTCACGACATTGTACGCTGATTCTAATAGGTACAGTAACAAATGCTACGATGGACAAATTTTCCACGACTGTGGCATTGCACCCAAACCTGCTTATCAAGGGACTCAATTACAGGCACACTCACAAAAAGAAAAAGAAAAAACAACAACACCAAAGAAACACACCTCACATCCCACCGATGATGACAGCCAATAAGCAATGACACCTGTACTTTATAGTTTATAGTTTATAGTTTATAGTTTATTTTCATTCAGAAACTTCAGGTTCCTTGGCATGTTTGACATTTTACCAATGCCGTATATTCAAAGAATACACCTCAAACAATGTAAAGAAATAATTACATTTACTTATGATTTTCCTTTTTTGCAACAATAAAAACCTCACAACTCACTCTCAAAAAGAACGCGCTTCTGAATGCAAAAGTTCATTTTACTACAACTTGTAAGACAAATCTAGTGCATAGTGATTTATATGAAAAACACAATCACCATCAAGTTATCCCTCTGTTTTGAAAAAGTACCCACATTATGAACTTACAACTTCGCTGACTTGTTCAAAGTTACAACTTTAATAAAAACAGACATTTACGTCCATGCCCCAAATTCACAGATCCTAATGTACAAGCGAAAACGTTCAAACTTTCAAAGTCAAACAGTGACACAGGAAAACATTGACAGAGTCCAAATGTCCCGAAAAGACTCCAATATCACTTCGACTATATTGAACAACGCCTTGATTTACCAGCAATTTCCTTTCAAAACTCTTTTTGGATGCTAGCCATGATGCTTCTTTGCTCCCTCAACGATATGAATGAAGCTCGTCAATGCCAAACCGGAAATGATATTTCTCTCCTAGACAGATAACGTGCCACATATACGGTGCACCAAAGCATCCTGTTCACCAAAGTCGTCTCCTCTTAACATATCCATGCGAACCTCGACGCATGCCTTGTGCACTTGGTCTCTTGTCGCAAAGAGGATTTTTGTCTCAAGTCGCTTTCCTCTTCAGCCTGCACTTCCTCAAAGCAGTGATCTCGGCCGGGTGCTTTTTCGGGTGTTCAACGATAATCTCTGCGACTCTCTCAAAAATCCGCTCTATGTGTTGGCCGATGACTCTGACCAATCTCTCATGCACCGTACCTCATCGCTCAAACCGGCAGCCACTGATGCTGCTGCATCAGTTCAAAAATGGGTGCCAATCCTTTTTTATTATTCACATCATCACAGCAAGCAACAAGCGGACTACTAACAGGTGAGCCGCAACTATAAGGGCCTCCTATTCGGCCTACTGCCTTCGTGCAGTACTTGGGCGACGCCTTGACATTCTTACGATGCTCAAAATGACCTCCAGCAAGGCGCGGGATACCTGCAAGCAATTGGTTTCGACAGAGCTGTCGGCAGAAGCCACAGAACCCCTGGAAATGCGGGGTTCCACTCTCCCCCTGCTCCAGTTGAAACACATATTCAGTTACAGGCGGGTAACCTTTAAACTGTACCTCTAATTCAACGGCGCAAAGAGTGGGGTTATTCAAAGTGAATATCCACGCCCAACAAGGGCCGTGGTGGGCGTGCTTTGCCTGAACGGCAACTCTTAGTTGCGCCATATTAGATCTAGAGATTATTTGGCCGTCCAAAAGGGCCAAAGGCTAATTCCTTACCGGCTTATCAATGAGCTGTACGCGATGGTCGATTCTTCTCTGTACTGCTGCGATGTCCAGAGTGGGATACCATTCCTCCGCGACTTTATTTGACGTCATTATCACCAGGGCGGAGGCAAAAACTACAGTTGATCCCTTTATCTCCAATCTCAACAGCTAACGGTCTAACAGCTGCAAAGCTGCAACAATGCCGTATATGGCATATCGCTTTCTCCATCGAATTCGTCCATGACTACAATGTGCTGACCCAAGTACCCGTCCCACCAACGCCCTGCTGCTTTGAAGTAGTACCTTCAACTTTGCTTCGCAAGTTCAAATGCCATTTTGCTTTTTCCAACTCCTGTTGGGCCTATTAACGCCAAACATGTCGTCTTGAAATCCCTTTCTGTCGCATTCATGTCGTATAGATGCAACAATTGTCTGTACTTCCTTATATACAATAAAGGATGCTGCTGCATCAGTTCAAAAATGGGTGCCAATCCTTTTTTATTATTCACATCATCACAGCAAGCAACAAGCGGACTACTAACAGGTGAGCCGCAACTATAAGGGCCTCCTATTCGGCCTACTGCCTTCGTGCAGTACTTTGGCAAGTCCTTGACATTCTTACGATGCTCAAAATGAACTCCAGCAAGGCGCGAGATAGCTGCAAGCAACTGCTTTCGACAGAGCTGTCGGCAGAAGCGACAGAACCCCTGCAAATGCGGGGTTCCACTCTCCCCCTCCTCCAGTTGAAACACATATTCAGGTACACGCGGGTAAGCTTTAAACTGTACCTCTAATTCAACGGCGGGAAAAGTGGGGTTATTCAAAGTGAATATCCACGCCCTGCAAGGGCCGTGGTGGGCGTGGTTTGCTTTAACGGCAACTCCTAGTTGCGCCGTATTAGATCTACACATTATTTGGCCGTCCAAAAGGGCCAAAGCCTATAGTAATACATAAGGCTCTGCCTTCGCTGACGCGTATAGCCTTTGGGCGGGGATACTACACCTGGAAAAACCCTAACGATACAATACTCCATCCCTGACGCTAGGCTCGCTCGCTTCGCTCACTCCGATATGATACAATACAATACAATACAATGGTGATGCGAAAACGTTTTGGGTTAAGGGAGAACATCTGCAATCGGTAATTGGGATTAATTCTCCGTATTCCCAAAAACCAGGTTCGACGATCGTCTACTTCCCGTTCTAGGGTGGCAAGCGGTATGGTTATCGGAAGAAGTGCAGTCCCAGACGGAGGACTTTCAGGCCACGGCGCAGCTTCCGCAGAGGCCTACGGGGAAGAAAGAGCACAAGCAGATTCAGCAAAAAGACTCTCATCGTCACGATGGAGCATACAATGAAACCAGAAGACTTCAAAGAGGGCAAATTGACACTGTACATAAACAAAGAGGGCCATTGCCGTACTGCCCCGATCCTTCAGCAAACCAGTGCGAGACAATACGACGATTATAACCCCGAACTAAAGGAACTGTTTGCCTCCCATGTTGTCTATACTATCGAGTGCTTTAAAATCGCCATTGAATCCTATTCCTCCGGGGCACAGACAAAATCACAGACTGTTCAAACAAGTGCAACATCCCTTGCAATGTCGACAAATGTCACACTATCACGATGTCTTTCCAAAAAGACGATCCGGCCAAACGCACCATCGTCGACTTTGTCAACAATCGTCTAAAAAAAACTTGTGTTAGAGTACTCAAGACTTTCGTTTCCAAATGTGCCATGATATTTCCTTGCAAAACCACATGACCAAACCGGCCGGCTAAACCGTTCCCCAAATGTCTATCTTCCATCGTGCAAACTCCTTCGTTGGCACACCCGACATCCTGAACACACAAAATTCAATTTCGTGCCAACCTCAATGGAATACCGACTGCTCTACCGGCAGGGCTGCTACTCCTGCCAACAGGTACCTCGGCTTTACACTCTTGAAAAGCAAACTTTCAAAAATTAATTGTGATGTCTTCAAATGAAACCGACGCTGATGACCTTTCGTTCCCTCGCCACACACGACTTCTTGGTCCTTGTTAGGTTCCACACACTCCTGTGAAGCCTACCTACAACAGGTGTATGTCTCCACAAATATTCCTTCACACCACACAACATGTACCAGCAACATTGCCTGAATGTTGAAACGACCAGAATCAAGATTCTCTACTCACATTCACCCTTTCGTTCCTCTTTTCCGTCCCCCCCTCGCAAATACATTCCATCACTACGTTCACACTAACATTGCCACCCTTTGCATCCTTGCCACTTCGTACCCTTCCTTCCGTCCATGGTACACTGAATCTTGTGGTCAGGCACTTGCCCTGAAACAACTTCCCTTTGCCTCTCACAAAACAAATCCAACTGAAGGCAATCTCAGTTCCTTCCACCAAGCTCGGAACAACTATGTGTCTACCCTCAGCAATCCCACGAAGCACTCACGATCTCTCCACACTCAATAATGAACGAGCAAACCTGTCTCCTTCCTCCAAATGCTGCTGACGTCTGGTCAAATGGGTTTCTCTTATTTCTTCCCCCACCGCCATCCCCTCCCTTACCTCAAATGCCTACACCGTTGACACCGCACATGACAAAGCTGAATGCCTCAGCTCTTTATTTGCCTCGAAATCTTACGTCCCAAACCCATCTCTCTCTCTCTCTCTCTCTTCGCTCTCTTCCCCAGTCGAACCCAACTGCTCCTCACTCTGTCTCCTTCTCCCCTGACAAGATAGACAAGCTTCTATCAAAACTCGACTCTCATTCTCTAACTAAAAGAGACGACATCAACCCAGGCATCTTAAATCCCTGCTCTGGCGCTCCGTTTCACCCTCCCTCTGTTCTGTTCACCCTCTTTTGCTCAACATCATCTACCAGCCAAACCTCACACTCTTACTATGTCTCTCTGAAAAGACCAACGCAAAAAAACCCTTCCATATACTTTCTCAACAATCCCCTCGAAAAAGTTATATCCCTCAAGCTTTTAAGTCTCACTATCTGCCATGATCTTTCTTGGTAAAACCCCATTTCCAACCTGCCCTCCAAAGCGTCCACGACTACGCATCCTTCATCGTGTGAAGTCCTTCCTGGGCACACCTGCCCTACTCACCACATAAAAGCCTTTCATCCACAGCTCCATACAATACTGTTCCCCCCTCTGTACCGATGCTCCGGCCTCACACCCACCTCCGATCCACGCTCTTCACACCAAAGCTTTCACAATCATTACAATGGCCTGCAATGAAACTAACTCCAAGGGCCTTTCACTCACTCACCGCAGCCAGGTTTATGGTCTTTCTGTCTTCCGCCGACTCCTCTCCGGCCTTACTCCCCCAACTCTCTCTGTCCTCTGTCCGCCTAATACTCCTACAGGTCGCACAACATCTGCCAGCAACCCTCTTATCGTTAAACTACCAAAATCTAGGCTCTCTGCTCACCTTCACTCTTCCAATCCCCTTTTGTCCCACCTCTGGAACAAACTCCCCCCCACTCCCTTCAATCCCACTCCTCCCTCAAGGTGTTTAAAACAACTGTTCACCACCATCTCTCATGTCATCTCACCTTATCTTATCTCCTTATCTTCCCCCATCCAAAACCTTGCTCTTTTCTACCCCGACTACTTCACCGGCAATACACTTTTTTTGAAATTCAAAACTTCTTTCCTGAAAGTCCTTGCAGTGTTCGTATATTTCATACCACTGCCACCTCCCCCCCCCAACAATACTCCCTCTCCCACATTTCTCTCCATATCAGTGCTCTCAAATGTGTTGTTTGTGTCTTTGCCCCTCTCTCCCCATCTTGTCTACCGCTCCCCTTATTTTGTGTTTTATGTGCCGCTCTGACTTTCTCATTAATGTTACCTCTTTCGCGACCCTCGATCTTCGCTCTAAAATGAACCAAAAATTGAACCCTAACCCTAACCCGAACCCGAACCCCGACCCGAACCCGAACCCCAACTTAATTAATTATTTATTTATTTAGTTTGTTTGTTATTTACTTTTTTACTTTTTTCCTTTTTTAGTTATTTAGTTATTTAGTTATTTAGTTATTTACGTATTTACGTATTTACTTATTTCGTTATTTACGTATTTAGTTAGTTAGTTAGTTAGTTAGTTAGTTTGTTCGTTCGTTTGTTCCTTTGTTCCTTTGTTCGTTACTGAGTGACTTATTGACTTTGTGAATTTGTGACCTTGTGACTGTGACTGTGACTGTGACTGTTTGTTTGTTTGTTTGTTTGTTTGTTTGTTTGTTTGTTTGTGTTTCTTTGTTTGTTTGTTTCTTTGTTTGTTTGTTTGTTTGTTTGTTTGTTTGTTTGTTTGTGTTTCTTTGTTTGTTTGTTTCTTTGTTTGTTTGTTTGTTTCTTTGTTTGTTCGTTTGTTTCTTTGTTTGTTCGTTATTTAGTTATTTCGTTATTTAGTTATTTACGTATTTACGTATTTACTTATTTAGTTAGTTAGTTTGTTTGTTTGTGACTTTGTGTGTTTGTGACTTTGTGAGTTTATGACTTGGTGCCTTTGTGACGTAGTGTGTTTGTGACTTGGTAAGTTTGTTGCGTTTGGACGTTGTTGCGTTTCTGCGTTTTTCACTCCTATTTCTTTATTGAATGATTTCCTAATTTACTTACTTATTTACTTACCTACTTTGATATATATTTATATATTTTAAACTAAAAGTAAAACTGACACTGAAACTAAGACTAAGACTAACACCGACACTACAACACCAATACTACAACACCAAAACGATGACACACTAACACCAAGACAAACAACAAGATCAACACGAACAAGAACACCGACAACAAACACCGACACCGAGACCGACACCGCCAACTGATACCAAGACTATGACCAAAACCCTAACCCGACATGAACATCAACACCAACACCAACACCGACACCGACACCGACACCGACAGCGACCAACACTTACACTACAATCGATGGCATGCGTGCCATGCGTGGCATTCGTGGTATGCGTGGCATGGGTGGCATGCGTGGCATCCGTGGCATCCGTGGCATCCGTGGCATCCGTAGCATCCGTGGCATCCGTGGCATCCGTGGCATCCGTGTCAATAACTTTGTGACTTTATGACTTTGTGACTTTGTGACTGTGATTTTGTTTGTTTGTGACTTTGTTTGTTTGTGTTTGTGTTTTGTGTTTGTTTGTATTTGTTTGTTTGTTTGTTTCCTTCTTATTTAGTTATTTAGTTATTTACGTATTTACGTATTTACGTATTTACGTATTTAGTTATTTAGTTATTGAGTTATTACTTGCAAAATCGAAGATTTTTCAAGTATATTGGTCGGTTGTGTTTGTGACTCTATCTGTTTGTTTGTTTGTTTGTTTGTTTGTTTGTTTGTTTGTCACCGGCCTACAGGTCACAATTTTCGACCGATCTTCACCAAACTTCACCAAGTGGTACAGTTGGTCAAATGCCAGAAGCCTATTGTTTTTGGGGTCAATAGGTCAAAAGGTCAACATAGGCCAAAGGTCACCAACTTTGCTAAATTTCTAAAATCCTCAATTTTCATCCGATTGACTTGAAATTCGAAGACCACTGGCATATCTGGTCATTGAATTCAACCACCAAGAATTTTTGAGGTCAACATAGGCCAAATGGTCAACATAGGCCAAATTTCAAAAATCCTCAATTTTCATCCAATTGACTTGAAATTTGGAGAGGACTTGCATTGAATTCAACCACCAAGTATTCTTGAGGTCAACAGAGGCCAAATTTCTAAGATCCTCAATTTTCATCCAATTGACTCGAAATTTCAAGAGGACTTGCATATCTGGTCAGTGAATTCAACCACCAAGTATCTTTGACGTCAACATAGGCCAAAAGGTCAACATAGGCCAAATTTCTAAAATCCTCAATTTTCATCCAATTGACATGAAATTTGAAGAGGACTATGCATATCTGGTCACTGAATTCAACCACCAAGTATTTTTGAGGTCACCCTAGGCCATCATGTCACGTTGAAAACTTTTGGGGGAGGGCGTATTTTGCAAGTATCGTGCTACGCATGACGTTTTCTAGTTACTTGCAAAATCGAAGATTTTACAAGTATATTGGTCGGTTGTGTTTGTCACTCTCTGTCTGTCTGTCTGTCTGTCTGTTTGTTTGTTTGTTACTTGCAAAATCGAAGATTTTACAAGTATATTGGTCGGTTGTGTTTGTGACTCTATCTGTTTGTTTCTGTTTGTCTGTTTGTCTGTTTGTTTGTTACTTGCCGGAAAAAATTCCGGCAACTATGTTGATCTGTTCGTTTGTCTGTTTGTCTGTTTCTCTGTCTGTTTGCAGCACTGTGTCTACACCGTTGCACGTAGAATCGCCAAACTTTGCACACATATTGGTCTTGCCCTGGAATAGACTGTGCCCAATTGATGACGTCATCGGTCACGTGGATCGGCCGCCATCTTGGAAAAACTTTGCACCTCCATATCTCCGAAAGGGCTCAACAGGAAAAATTGACACATGGCTCATTGTAAAGAACTCTCCATGGGGAAAAAAATATGTTAATGATGATGTCATATGTCACGTGGTCGGCCGCCACCTTGGAAAAACGGCAAAACTTTGCACCACTATATCTCCAAAAGTGCTGAACAGAAAAAATTGAGACATGGCTCATTGTAAAGAACTCTTCATGCGCAATCAAATATGTTCATGACGACGTCATATGTCACGTGGTTCGGCCGCCATTTTCGAAAAACCGAAAAATTTTGCACATCCATATCTCTGAAAGTGCTAAATAGAAAAAATTGAGACATGGCTCATTGTAAACAACTCTCCAGGGGGAATAAAATATGTAAATGATGACGTCATCGTTCAGGTGGTTCGTCCGCCATCCTGGAAAAACGGCAAAACTTTGCACCTCCATATCTCCGAAAGTGCTGAACTGAAAAAATTGACACATGCCTCATTGTAAAGAACTCTCCAAGGGGAATAAAATACGTTAATGACGACGTCATATGTCACATGGTTCGGCCGCCATTTTGGAACAACCGAAAAATGTTGCACATCCATATCTCTGAAAGTGCTGAATAGAAAAAATTGAGACATGGCTCATTGTAAAGAACTCTCCAAGGGGAATAAAATACGTTAATGACGACGTCATATGTCACATGGTTCGGCCGCCATTTTGGAACAACCGAAAAATGTTGCACATCCATATCTCTGAAAGTGCTGAATAGAAAAAATTGAGACATGGCTCATTGTAAAGAACTCTCCATAGGGAATAAAATATGTTGATGATGACGTCATCAGTCACGTGGTTCGGCCGCCATATTTGTCCTAAATGGCCGAAAAAAAGGACATCCCGGCAAGTCCTCGGTCTCTGACCGATTTTTCATTTGCTTGTTTGTTTGTTTGTTTGTCACCGGCCTACAGGTCACAATTTTCAACCGATCTTCACCAAACTTCACCAAGTGCTAGAGTTAGTCAAATGCCAGAAGCCTGTTGTTTTTGGGGTCAATAGGTCAAAAGGTAAACATAGGCCAAAGGTCACCAACTTTGCTAAATTTCTAAAATCCTCAATTTTCATCCGATTGACTTGAAATTTTAAGACCACTTGCATATCTGGTCATTGAATTCAACCACCAAGAATTTTTGAGGTCAACATAGGCCAAATGGTCAACATAAGCCAAATTTCTAAAATCCTCAATTTTCATCCAATTGACTTCAAATTTGGAGAGGACTGGCATTGAATTCAACCACCAAGTATTCTTGACGTCAACATAGGCCAAATGGTCAAGATAGGCCAAATTTCAAAAATCCTCAATTTTCATCCAATCGACTTGAAATTTGAAAAGGACTTGCATATCTCGTCACTGAATTCAACCACAAATTATATTTTAGGTGAACATAGGTCAAAAGGTCAACATAGGCCAAATTTCTAAAATCCTCAATTTTCATCCAATTGACTTGAAATTTGAAGAGGACTTGCATATCTGGTCAGTGAATTCAACCACCAAGTATCTTTGAGGTCAACATAGGCCAAAAGGTCAACATAGTCCAAATTTCTAAAATCCTCAATTTTCATCCAATTGACATGAAATTTAAAGACGACTTGCATATCTGGTCACTGAATTCAACCACCAAGTATTTTGGACGTCACCATAGGCCATCATGTCACATTGAAAACTTTTGGGGGAGGGCGTATTTTGCAAGTATCGTGCTACGCATGACGTTTTCTTGTTTACTTATTTATTACTTGCAAAATCGAAGATTTTTCAACTATATTGGTCGGTTGTGTTTGTGACTCTGTTTGTTAGTTTGTCACCGGCCTGCAGGTCACAATTTTCAACCGATCTTCACCAAACCTCACCAAGTCGTACACTTGGTCAAATGCCAGAAGCCTGTTGTTTTTGGGGTCAATAGGTCAAAAGGTAAACATAGGCCAAAGGTCACCAACTTTGCTAAATTTCTAAAATCCTCAATTTTCATCCGATTGACTTGAAATTTCAAGACCACTTGCATATCTGGTCATTGAATTCAACCACCAAGAATTTTTGAAGTCAACATAGGCCAAATAGTCAACATAGGCCAAATTTCTAAAATCCTCAATTTTCATCCAATTGACTTGAAATTTGGAGAGGACTTGCACATCTGTCCCCGAATTCAACCACCAACTATTCTTCAGGTCAACATAGGCCAAAAGGTCAACATAGGCCAAATTTCTAAAATCCTCAATTTGCATCGATTGACTTGAAAATTCAACAGCATTTCCATATCTGCTCACTTAATTCACCCACCAAGTATTTTTGAGGTCAACATAGGCCAAAACATCAACAGAGGCCAAATTTCTAAAATGCTCAATTTTCATCCAATTGACTTTAAATTTGAACACCATTTGCATATCTGCTCACTGAATTCACCCACCAAGTATTTTTGAGGTCAACATAGGCCAAAAGATCAACATAGGCCAAAAGATCAACATAGGCCAAATTTCTAAAATCCTCAATTTTCATGCAATTGACTTTAAATTTGAACAGCACTTGCATATCTGGTCACTGAATTCAACCACAAATTATATTTTTGATGAACATTGGACAAAAGCTCAACATAGGGCAAAAGGTCAACATAGGCCAAATTTCGAAAATCCTCATTTTTCATCCAATTGACTTCAAATTTGAAGAGCACTTGCATATCTGGTCACTGAATTCAACCACCAAGTATATTTGAGGTCAACATCGGAAGGTCAACATAGGCCACATTTCTAAAATCCTACATTTTCATCTAAATGATGTGTAATTTCAACACGACTTGCATATCTGCTTACTCAATTCAACCACCAACAATTTTTGAAGTCACCATACACCAAAACGTCAACATACGCCATCATGTATCATTGGAAAACTTTTGGGGAAGGGTGCATTTTCCAAGTATCGTGCTACGCATGACGTTTTCTTCTTGACTTTGTGACTTTGTGACTTTGTGACTTTGTGACTTTGTGACTTTGTGACTTTGTGACTTTGTGACTTTGTGACTTTGTGACTTTGTGACTTTGTGACTTTGTGACTTAGTGACTTAGTGACTTTGTGACTTAGTGACTTTGTGAGTTTGTGACTTTGTGACTTAGTGACTTTGTGAGTTTGTGACTTTGTGACTTTGTGACTTAGTGACTTAGTGAGTTTGTGACTTTGTGACTTAGTGACTTAGTGAGTTTGTGACTTTGTTACTTTGTGACTTTGTGACTTTGTGAGTTTGTGACTTAGTGACTTTGTGACTTTGTGACTTTGTGACTTTGTGACTTTGTGACTTTGTGACTTTGTGACTTAGTGACTTAGTGACTTAGTGACTTTGTGACTTTGTGACTTTGTGACTTTGTGACTTAGTGACTTAGTGAGTTTGTGACTTAGTGACTTAGTGAGTTTGTGACTTTGTGACTTTGTGACTTAGTGAGTTTGTGACTTAGTGACTTAGTGACTTAGTGAGTTTGTGACTTAGTGACTTTGTGACTTTGTGACTTTGTGACTGAGTTTATGACATCAACATCAACACCAACAACGACCAACACTTACACTACAATCGGTGGCATGCGTGGCATGCGAGGCATCCGAGGCATCCGTGGCATCCGAGGCATCCGTGGCATCCGTGGCATCCGTGGCATCCGTGGCATCCGTGGCATCCGTGGCATCCAACGCAGAGAAAACATCGATGACATCCATCATATCCATCATATCCATGCAATCCATGCAATGCATGGCATCCTTTGTTACGAAAAGGAAAAAACAAACAAAAAAAACACAAAAATAAACAAAACAAAAAAACCCCCAACAACAAACAAACGATTCCAATTTCTTCCGTGCGAGGCATAAGTCTGTAGCCTTACTTCCCCTGCTGCAAGTCGACGTACAATTGTTCACTTGTTCACTTGTTCGCGTTCACGTTCACGTTCACGTTCATGTTCATACACTTCTACCCGTTTCTGGCCTTGTACACCATTTCCACAGTTTCAAACTATTCAAACATCCCTATTCACCGTTTCACTTTGAAACCTCAACCTCTTTCACTTCTGCACTAACACCTTTTACCTGTGACTTTGACTTTTGCCTCTTGTTCACTCTGACAACTTCACTTTTTCACCTGGACCTTTTGACTGGGATTTTTTTTCACTCAGCGCATCGACGACGCCAAACCTCCACAAGTGCATTGTCGCCACCACGCCGACACCTCCAGAAAAAGCCCGCCTCGCCACACCTCACCAGCCACATAAGCCCACTCAACCAGCAATGACTTCACACATGCATCTTTCACTTGGACATTTGTCCTTGCACTGACTTTTGCGTCTTGTTCACTTTGACAACTTCACTCTTTCACAAGCGGCCATCACTCAGGCATCCCACTGCCACTTGCTCGACAACACGGCTGGCACTGCCGCCACCCCATTTGCCCCGAAACACATCGGCGCGCGTGCCTTTTCCTGCAAAGTACACACACGTACACCATTCCCACAGCGACGCCTCCACCCGGCGTCTTTGCATCGTTATGTTCCCTCCCTACGTCACCGTGTACACCGGTGCCTAATTTCCACACATTCCACCTTCCTTGCACAAGCGGAAAGGTGAACGCTTCTAACAATCCCTCTCGGCAATGGACACCGTCACCGCCCGTCAGGCATACCCACGGCAAACAAACCTCACACCTCACACCTCACACCTCACACCTCACACCTCACACCTCACACCGCGCACCAGCGCACCAGCACACAAGCACACAAGCACAATCACAATCACAATCACAATCACACCCACGAACTTGGCCAAATCACTGAAACTCCATCTGCCCATTGTTGTCACGCGTGCGTCGTCTTGCACCTCGACGCAATAGGTGAAACAAATGCTGATACCTTGTTGGCACATTTCCACATCGAAACGCAACAATTGACACCGGCTCCACGTTTCCCAAATTGCACCGTCATAAGCCGTGCGCCAAGCCAAAAATAATTCCACGCAACACATCCCAATCCCACGAACCCGAAACCTTCTCCATCATTAAAAGAAGCCCAACTTGGGCGGTGTATAAGTAATTGACGACGGTCACCATACCTCCGAGGTAAACGTCCACGAGGTCTTTCCATTGCCATTAGTTGTACACCAACGATATACCCTTGGTTGTTTTTTCAAAAACAAACTTCACATCGAGCACTACATCATTCGATGTGACAAAACAAAGCTCGCTGCCCAGGTCGCCTAAATTCACAAGCCACCCGACGCCGACGAATGCGCAGTTCAATTTCACCCATGCATCTAATCCTAAAACCGGGACGATTGTCAAGGTAATTGCGCCGTATCGCACCTCAACGCAATAGGTGGAACAAATGCACCTACCTTGTTCGCACATTTCCACATCGAAACGCACAAAGTGACACCGGGTCCACGTTTCCCAAATTGCGCCGTCATAAGCCGTGTGCAAACCAAAAAATAATTCCACGCAACACATCCCAATCCCAGGAACCCGAAACCTTCTCCATCATTAAAAGAAGCCCAACTTGGGCGGTGTATAAGTAATAGACGACCGTCGCCATGCCTCCGAGGTAAACGTCCACGAGGTCTTTCCATTGCCATTAGTTGTACACCAACGATATACCCTTGGTTGTTTTTTCAAAAACAAACTTCACATCGAGCACTACATCATTCGATGTGACAAAACAAAGCTCGCTGCCCAGGTCGCCTAAATTCACAAGCCACCCGACGCCGACGAATGCGCAGTTCAATTTCACCCATGCATCTAATCCTAAAACCGGGACGATTGTCAAGGTAATTGCGCCGTATCGCACCTCAACGCAATAGGTGGAACAAATGCACCTACCTTGTTCGCACATTTCCACATCGAAACGCACAAAGTGACACCGGGTCCACGTTTCCCAAATTGCGCCGTCATAAGCCGTGTGCAAACCAAAAAATAATTCCACGCAACACATCCCAATCCCAGGAACCCGAAACCTTCTCCATCATTAAAAGAAGCCCAACTTGGGCGGTGTATAAGTAATAGACGACCGTCGCCATGCCTCCGAGGTAAACGTCCACGAGGTCTTTCCATTGCCATTAGTTGTACACCAACGATATACCCTTGGTTGTTTTTTCAAAAACAAACTTCACATCGAGCACTACATCATTCGATGTGACAAAACAAAGCTCGCTGCCCAGGTCGCCTAAATTCACAAGCCACCCGACGCCGACGAATGCGCAGTTCAATTTCACCCATGCATCTAATCCTAAAACCGGGACGATTGTCAAGGTAATTGCGTCGTCTTGCACCTCGACGCAATAGGTGAAACAAATGCTGATACCTTGTTGGCACATTTCCACATCGAAACGCAACAATTGACACCGGCTCCACGTTTCCCAAATTGCACCGTCATAAGCCGTGCGCCAAGCCAAAAATAATTCCACGCAACACATCCCAATCCCACGAACCCGAAACCTTCTCCATCATTAAAAGAAGCCCAACTTGGGCGGTGTATAAGTAATTGACGACGGTCACCATACCTCCGAGGTAAACGTCCACGAGGTCTTTCCATTGCCATTAGTTGTACACCAACGATATACCCTTGGTTGTTTTTTCAAAAACAAACTTCACATCGAGCACTACATCATTCGATGTGACAAAACAAAGCTCGCTGCCCAGGTCGCCTAAATTCACAAGCCACCCGACGCCGACGAATGCGCAGTTCAATTTCACCCATGCATCTAATCCTAAAACCGGGACGATTGTCAAGGTAATTGCGCCGTATCGCACCTCAACGCAATAGGTGGAACAAATGCACCTACCTTGTTCGCACATTTCCACATCGAAACGCACAAAGTGACACCGGGTCCACGTTTCCCAAATTGCGCCGTCATAAGCCGTGTGCAAACCAAAAAATAATTCCACGCAACACATCCCAATCCCAGGAACCCGAAACCTTCTCCATCATTAAAAGAAGCCCAACTTGGGCGGTGTATAAGTAATAGACGACCGTCGCCATGCCTCCGAGGTAAACGTCCACGAGGTCTTTCCATTGCCATTAGTTGTACACCAACGATATACCCTTGGTTGTTTTTTCAAAAACAAACTTCACATCGAGCACTACATCATTCGATGTGACAAAACAAAGCTCGCTGCCCAGGTCGCCTAAATTCACAAGCCACCCGACGCCGACGAATGCGCAGTTCAATTTCACCCATGCATCTAATCCTAAAACCGGGACGATTGTCAAGGTAATTGCGCCGTATCGCACCTCAACGCAATAGGTGGAACAAATGCACCTACCTTGTTCGCACATTTCCACATCGAAACGCACAAAGTGACACCGGGTCCACGTTTCCCAAATTGCGCCGTCATAAGCCGTGTGCAAACCAAAAAATAATTCCACGCAACACATCCCAATCCCAGGAACCCGAAACCTTCTCCATCATTAAAAGAAGCCCAACTTGGGCGGTGTATAAGTAATAGACGACCGTCGCCATGCCTCCGAGGTAAACGTCCACGAGGTCTTTCCATTGCCATTAGTTGTACACCAACGATATACCCTTGGTTGTTTTTTCAAAAACAAACTTCACATCGAGCACTACATCATTCGATGTGACAAAACAAAGCTCGCTGCCCAGGTCGCCTAAATTCACAAGCCACCCGACGCCGACGAATGCGCAGTTCAATTTCACCCATGCATCTAATCCTAAAACCGGGACGATTGTCAAGGTAATTGCGCCGTATCGCACCTCAACGCAATAGGTGGAACAAATGCACCTACCTTGTTCGCACATTTCCACATCGAAACGCACAAAGTGACACCGGGTCCACGTTTCCCAAATTGCGCCGTCATAAGCCGTGTGCAAACCAAAAAATAATTCCACGCAACACATCCCAATCCCAGGAACCCGAAACCTTCTCCATCATTAAAAGAAGCCCAACTTGGGCGGTGTATAACTAATAGACGACCGTCGCCATGCCTCCGAGGTAAACGTCCACGAGGTCTTTCCATTGCCATTAGTTGTACACCAACGATATACCCTTGGTTGTTTTTTCAAAAACAAACTTCACATCGAGCACTACATCATTCGATGTGACAAAACAAAGCTCGCTGCCCAGGTCGCCTAAATTCACAAGCCACCCGACGCCGACGAATGCGCAGTTCAATTTCACCCATGCATCTAATCCTAAAACCGCGACGATTGTCAAGGTAATTGCGCCGTATCGCACCTCAACGCAATAGGTGGAACAAATGCACCTACCTTGTTCGCACATTTCCACATTGAAACGCACAAAGTGACACCGGGTCCACGTTTCCCAAATTGCGCCGTCATAAGCCGTGTGCAAACCAAAAAATAATTCCACGCAACACATCCCAATCCCAGTAAACACGAAACCTTCTCCTCTATTAAAACGAGCCCAACTTGCGCGGCGCATAAGTAATAGACGACGGTCGCCATGCCTCCGAGGTAAACGTCCACGAGGTCTTTCCATTGCCATTAGTTGTAGCCAAACAATATACCCTTGGTTCTTTTTTGTACAACAAACTTCTCATCGACCACTGCGTCATTGCATTTGACAAAACAAAGCTCGCTGCCCGGGTCACCGAACTTCACAAGCCACCCGACGCCTACGAATGCGCACTTCAATTTCACCCATGCGTCTAATCCTAACACCGGCACGCTTGTCACCTTAATGCGCCGTGTTGCACCTCAACGCAATAGGTGGAACAAGTCCACCTACCTTGTTCACACATTTCCACAATGCAACGCACCAATTGACACCGGCTCCACCTTTCCCAAATTGCGGCGTAAAAACGCGTGCGCAAACAAAGAAATATCGACTCCGCACAACACATCACATCACAATCCCAGTAACCCTAAACCTTCTCCATTATGAAAGCACACCCACCTTGGGCGGTGTACAAGTAATACATGGCCATCGCCATCCCTCCGAAGCAAACGGCCACGAGGTCTTTCGCTTCCCATGAGGTGTTTAAAACCCACAGAGGTATTGTATGACCATGCGTTCTCGCCCTTCGGGGTCACGGTGCATGTGTTTTCAATGACCATATGCTTCAGCCTTGCGCTTGAGCTGCATGTCTATGCTAATGGCGCAGTCCTCATAGACGGCGTCCCTTGGCCGTGCGGTCATCAACCTGCACGTCCCAGCCTGATTAAATGTTTCACTTTTTAAATTTTTTTATTTATTTTACCTTTTCTTATTAGAAAAAAAAGCCCACCACGGACTGGCGTCAAAAAGCCCATGAGTTGTAGCCCAAATATACACCCTTCTTCTTTACGGACCAAAATAACTTCTCATCGACCACTCCGTAATTCTCTATGACCAAACAAAGCTCGCTGCCCTAGTCGCCGAAATTAACAACTCACCGCACACCTACCAATGTGCACTTCCATTTCACCCATGCCTCTCCTTGTCACACAGCCAGGGGCCCTGTGCCATTCAACATGCAAAAGCCATCGTCCGACTTCAAAGTCATCCTAGGGTACCGATCCTGTGACATTTCCCCACTTGGTGCACTCCAACAATTAATTGTACATTGTACAGCCCAAACGACGATAACGCACACAATCACAGGGCATACCATTCTATTTGCCCTTGCCGACTTCTTAGCCTTATCCTGGTGCCACAAACTAACGCCAACTCCTTTACTCGTAAGGCACAGCTGCACCGATACCGCAACAATCATCAATCACAATACAACAAGCATTCGTCACTATTGCGCTCCAATACATGTCCCCTAGCGGCAGTCTGTCGTCCGGAAAACGTTTGCTGAAATTACCAAACCTAAAAGTGCCATAACTTTGTCCAAAATGATCGAAACGTCGTGAAGTTCCAACTTCATCTGAAACTTATCATGACGAAACCATGTACCAACTTTGAAAGCATTAGCAATAAGAATTTAGAGAGAAAAAAGCCCGCAAACTTTTCTTTGCGTGACGGACTGACAGACAGACGCACGGACCGCAAAACCTATAGTCCCCTCCGGTGTACACCGCTAAGGGACTAATAACAACTCCACGGCACGGAGCATTACGAAATGTCCAGCAAACCTAACACTGCCGTTCCGTTGCGTTCCGTTGCGTTCC
Organism: Myxine glutinosa; assembly: GCF_964187855.1. Taxonomy (NCBI): domain Eukaryota; kingdom Metazoa; phylum Chordata; class Myxini; order Myxiniformes; family Myxinidae; genus Myxine; species Myxine glutinosa. Next base: position 163,184 of record NW_027616496.1, on the reverse strand, counting down.
GTTGCGTTGCGTTCCGTTCCGTTCCGTTCCAAAACAACTCCGTCAACGTGCCCCGACTCAAAAACATACACGTCCAACAAAATGCGTGAACGCCTGCACCAAATGTGGTTGCCTTCAACCTTTACACACAGTCATATATTTCCGATGTACGAACAATTAACCGGCATTGCGTATTTTCAAAGGGTTCTTAATAACATCAGCGCAACAGAGCAAATAAAATATGTCTCCGTCTCCGTCTCCGTCTCCGTCTCCGTCTCCGTCTCGTTAGGGTTAGGGTTAGTTCGGCTCTGTAACAGCCGAACTCTAATCCGAGTGGTTACCTCTGTAACAGCCGAATGTTCGGCTCTCTAATCTCGGACGTCAGATTCCAGCGGCTCTGTAACAGCAACCCGGTCTCTCAACCTCACTACAGCGCCCACTGACGAACTCAGCTCATTCATAAAAAGAAGGAACAGTGTTACAGACGAAACAAAACCCTGAGGAACACCGCTGTTCATAGGGAAGGTGTGACATGTTGAGCCATGCACGATCACACATATACAGCGGTCAGAGAGAAAGCTCGATATGACAGAGCAGATGCCAAAATGCCAACAAAAAAAAACATGCCAAAACAACAACAACACCGGCAAAACTTACTAACAAACGCCAAGCGTCATCGCCTTTGAGACAAAGCACGAAGTTTACCACGAATGTTCTCCACCGTCAAGCCTTCACACCGGCACTTCTCCCTCAAGCCCTCATCGGCACGTAATACCTCAGCGACCTAAGTAAATGTAACACAACATACGTTGAAGTAAATGCCAGTATTACGTTACACCAGGACAATGACAAATCGCCCTTATATCCATGATCACTCTCCATATGCTTACCCTGCGTCTCGTAACCAGTTTACACGCAATCTCATGAGCGAACGCACGTTCCAGATGGTCCAAAATGTTCTTGTTGTAATCCAACTTTCTCCGTCGTCGAACCTTACAATGAGCACACCATAGACAAAGCATGAAGATGCATCCCGATACGAAATCAAACAACCGTGAAAAAAACCATGTCCATGTCGGACATCAACAAACACTTCTCTTGCAAATATAAACTATGACGTTTGCGTGGATAAAAACTCTTTCACTCACAAAAGCATACGCAGCCGACGACGATCGACCACTCCGCAAACGTTTCCTTCGGCCGGGCGTTTCAACACTTCCCGCTCCTTCTGAAAACAAAAAAAAAATATCCCACCAAGGACAAATATCAACTTCATTCATCGACTGATGTCAGCCAATCGTTATGTCGTCACACATTGCCCCAAACATATACCATAATGTCCCCCCCACCAAACCCCCCAAAAAACAACAAACAAACAAAACAAACACACACAACATTCCATTCAAAATTCCGTACGTAAAAGTCAAACGTCATCTCGGGATATGCCGCTGTACAACGTAAAATGCCCTTAGAATGCCTGTGATTGTTGTTGTTGTTGATGATGTTGTCTTTCTGGTTGTTGTTCCTCTAATAAACTTACCACGTTCACAACTGCTCCCAAGCGCCACACAAGCCCCTGCACCACTACCACTGGCCGGCCCTGCTCCTGCTCCTGCTCCTCGTCCTCCTCGTCCTCCTCGTCCTCCTCGTCCTCGTCCTCCTCCTCCTCGTCCTCGTCCTCGTCCTCCTCCTCGTCCTCGTCCTCCTCGTCCTCCTCGTCCTCCTCGTCTTCCTCTTCCTCCTCCTCCTCTTCCTCCTCCCTCCTCCTCCTCCTCCTCCTCCTCCTCCTCCTCCTCCTCCTCCTCCTCCTCCTCCTCCTCCTCCTCCTCCTCCCCCCCCTCAGCATCATCATCGTCGTCATCGTCATCGTCCTCGTCGAAAACGCCCTCGCCGCCCTCGCCGCCCTCGCCGCCGCCCTCCTCCTCCTCATCATCATCATTCCGGTGCTCTGGCTCTGCCTCCGGCTCCGGCTCCGACTCCGACTCCGACTCCTGGTGAACTTTGTCCTCCTCGTCATGGTGGTCACCGTGATCGTCGTGATCACCCTGCTGATCGCCCTTCTGATCGTCCTCGGCCTCAGTGGACGCCTGGATCTCGTGGCCGACGACACAAAGCACCTGCGACGATGTACCAGGCACTTGTTCGCTTTCACGTCCTTCACAGCAAATAGGAAGACAACAATGCATCCACGAGCCTTCAGCATACAAACACGTGTCGCAGCACACAGGGCATTGCCATGAAACAACAACAGGAAACACTAACTAATTCTTTCAATCACTTACCATCCCGTCCATGCAGCACTTTCAGCCTCTTCCCAATGAACATACAACACCGTCCCACCGACATTGCCGTTTCCCCTGCCCGCAGCAAATACGGCAATCGTGTGATTTGACAGGACAACAAGACCTCCACGTCGGAACCGTCCTCGGATGAATTGCGCCCTGGCGAAGGCGCACCTGAACCCCTAGCGATGCCCTTGGCGTTCCCCTGCACCTTCGCCACCTCAGCAACGGCAGGGACGTCCACCTGCGCCCCGACTTTGCACGTCTTGGCCCTGCTTCCACGGCTAACATGCAAACGTGAACTTGGCCCGGCTTCCTCGGCACACCCCCTCACCCCAGCCATAAGCACCTGATACCGCTCGTCCTTCACCTAATAACAAATGCAAACGTCAATGAAAATGCAGAACACGTCCAAATTAATGCAAACATCCGTGCATCCACCGATCCTTCCCGTCCGTCCGTCCATCCAAGCACACACTGAATACATGCCATAAATATGACACGCACCCACGCACATAATCATCAACAACAATAACTCACCGTCAGCCCATGCGCCGCTTTAAGATGCTTGTCAACCCTGTCGACAGCCCTCACACACCCGTCCACAGGGCACTTCTTAGTTCCCCGAAACCTAACACCAAAGTTTCAACGATAAACATGACGCCTCCCAATACATATGCTCCCAAGGAACACATGCACACAACGATTAAATAAAAACCAACGACAAACGCTAACCCCGACGTACGAACACGCACAACTACACGTACCTGCATGCCATGACCATTAAACGCAAACAGTTTCTTCAAACGTCCTCTTTTCAAAACACCAAATGAGTGACCAAATGACTAAGTGACCACAAACAATCCACTAAGTCAAATGCGCACCACCAAACTAAATGGTCTCTCACAGGCGTAGCATGTGCGACAAAACAACAACATGCCAAGTACACATGACATTACCCGTAGCCTTATGCACTTTGCCACGCCCATTAGACTGCACGGTCAAAAACTTTGCAACCACCTTTTCCTTGAAACGCTGAGAATCCTCCCACTGCGTGCCTCGTCACACGACAAATCATCATGGACACGCAAATGTCGCTCCATCCCTCCACATTGCCGTGCAACAGGACCCCAAAATTCCTTGCTTCTTTGTCTGAGGAGCAAAACACAGACACATGGACAAACCATTTATTACCGACACGTCCACTCAACATAACTACATCGCGCACGCACGCACGCACGCACGCACGCACGCACGCACGCACGCACCACTCCCTTGACAAACGCAAAACCAATGAATGCACAAAAATTTCCCCTTGCCAAAATCCAATCCTACCAAAAAAAACACCCGACTCCAAGTCCACGCACAACCACGACGACGTCGACGACTACGACCCCCTTTTATCAGGTCACGGAAACAATCAGACCACGCACGACATCATAACATGTTAGACCAGCTCATTGCAAAGATCACACCGTGCATTATATTATAATATGTTAGATCACGTCACTCAAAAGAATCAAACCGCCCACGACACCAAAACATGGTACACCAGCTCATTAAAAAGAGCAGAACGTGCATTACATTATACAATATCACATCAAGTCATTCAAAAGACCAGGCCCTACACGACATGATAACATCTTCGTTGCAATTCGACACCTACCAAATTTCTTGTGTACACAAACCGTGACGAAACGACTGCCTTCACAAGCGCTACCTCACTGCTTAGTCAAGGACCACAACCCGAACTTCTCCCTTTCAGTTTCCTATGAAACACCAGGAGCTACTTACAAAACGTCCCTACGAGAATTCACACGTCACCTACTCACCGGAACCCAAGCTATCATTATCAACGCAATATTTGTCCTTACATACAGCACAATAGACCTTCGCTCACTTCTGAAAGTAAACCTGCCCTCAGGGACGTCAGCATTCCTCAAAATTTCTTCATTTACTCTTATAAACACCATTAGCAAGTTGTAAAAATATGACCATACCTGCACGTGCTTTATAATATAAGATATATATCCTTCCTGTTGAAACCAGGAAACCAAAAACCAGGCAAACGCCATGATAACGATAACCTATTCGTACACGTTTTCACTGCGGGCAAAAACGCCTTGGGAAAATGGGATATTACTAGTATTCTTATTATTTTGTAGTAACATTAACAATACAGGATCATTAATTTTGTTTGAAAAAGCGTCTTTGGAAAAACGCCACGATGAAGCTAACAAAAATATGGCTGGACACCTCACCACGCACATATTTCCGGCCATCGCGGGGAAAACCCCCTCGGATGAAAAACCCCCGTCGCCGATGACATAAAAGGATTGCACTACAACCACCGTTCATTATGTAACCCTCGTTCATTCAGTGTAATTTTTTTCAACATCACACAAACAAGACAAAAGTCATTTTCACTATGACGATTAACGAACACTTATTCTCGTTTATGCTGCTAACCCTTAATTCAAAAGCGGGTGGGCACAAAACAAAGAAAGAAAGGAAGGAAAAAAAACCCATTAAACAACAACCAACAAGGAACACTTCAACTCCAACTCCAACTCCAACAGCGGCACAGCGCCCACACCAACATTCCTCAGGACACAGGCCCAGCGATTCGAGTACTTCGTCCATACCTTCAAACAAACAACATGCCTCTGAAAGTAAGTTGATCCTTTCCTGACCTTTTACGCAATGCTGATAATGCAATCTTTTCCTCAAAATTCGTGCAGCAAACCAACATGCGTTGACGTGTGCACCCGACAAAGTCTTCGGCGCTATTGCTTCCGAGAGGCCTACACTTACACGCCATGGGCCACGTGCTGCGCGCTGCGTGCTGCGCGCTGCGCGCTTTGTCCCCATTAACAAGTCCATTCACCACGTCGCTTTCACGTTTCCTTATCAGGACAAAGACATGCAGCTTGCCCGTCATCTAATACAACAACTCAAAGAGCAGCAACACCTCTTCACCTATGTCAAAGATAGGTATACCCGAATTGAAAAATGGTACGCTGACAAGCGCGCCACCGCTCAACCTCCACCTGACGGTGAGTAAACCATTAGCAAGTGCAACAGCAATTACATTTATCCTGCCTTGGTTGTCATGGTTATATGCAATGAATTATTACATACCTATTTACAGTGCAACTATTGAAAGAATACATGCGGTATATGTGTGGCACATTCGCCAACGCCAAAAAACGAGAAAACACCAACACCACCATTGCCCATGTACGCCTATTCCTGCGCCATATGGCGGGCAAACAGGACATAGGCACCTCGATGCTCTTCTTGCAGGAAACCACCAAAATGCGCTCGTAAGTATGCATAAACCCAATTTGTTATAAATGTTCATCTTTCATTAATCATACACTTTCAAAAATCCCCCCTTGCCCCTCCCCCTACCCTGCTAAACTCCCCCGGTGACCCTCCCCTCCTAAACTCCCACCTTGCCCCTCCCCCTTCAAAACTGCCCCCCCCCCCAACCCCTTCCCTTTCGAATCTCCGCCCAACCATCCCGCCTGGCTCCTCCCACCCCTCCCGCCTCCTTCTCAAAGCTGCCTCCTCCCCACTTCTTCTCCCTTCTATGTCATACCTCCACCTCCCCGAACCTTCTACTTGCCTCCTCCGCCTCCTCCGCCTCCGCCTCCTCCTCCTCCTCCTCCTCCTCCTCCTCCTCCTCCTCCTCCTCCTCCTCCTCCTCCTCCTCCTCCTCCTCCTCCTCCTCACCAAACAACCCCTCAGACAACCCGTCACTGTGCCTCATGCCATCACCATCAAACCTTTCATCCTCCTCATCCTTCCCTTTCTTGTAACTCTTCTGTAATCTCTGACACTATCAATTGCTCTTCCTACCTCCCCCTGTCATCCTTCATCGGACCATACGCCTCCCCTACCCTATACTATACTATACTATACTATACTATACTGCACCCAATGGTCCCCCTCTCTCCTCATTAACGATATGCACCTCAAACCCGATTGATCTCGACATTCGGGTTGCTTCTCACAATCCAGACTTCATCTGCCTAACGGAAAATTACCTCCTTCACCATGTCTGTGATTCCTTAACATCTCTTCCTGGTTACTCCCTCCTCAGCTACGATACACCTGAGCCTCGTCCTGGTGGTAAGTTGCCTATCTTTATCAAAAACCTCTTCCTCACGCTCCTTGCACTACCCTCTCTCCACCCCACCCCCAGGAATACCTCTGCCTATGGGTTCCTCTCCGCTCCAACCCTTTGTTCATATCTCTCCTGTACCGTCCTTCAAAGAGTGATGACTCCATTTTCATTTACCCGTCGGATAACATCGAACAACTTCTATCAACTCATCCAAACTCTTTCTTCCTCATATGTGGCGACTTCAACTATCATCATGCCAGCTGGCTGGGTGTGCGTTCCTCTCTCACCAGCCATGGCACCTCAGCACAGGATTTCTTCGACTCATTGGGACTGACACAATCTCTCAATTTCCCGACCCGGATCTCAGTCAATGTAGTATGTTCTCCTCTGCACTTCCTTATGACTAACTTCCCTGTAAATGTCTCCTGCTCTTCTTGTACTCCAATCGCTTCTTCTGATCATGTACTTGTGAAAGTCGACATCTCTCTGGCCATTCTCAGAGCCTCCTCACCACCGACGAGTCTCCCATCTCTACTGCCTCTGACATCAATTCTTCCAAAGCAAGGAGCTCTTTTTTTTCTCGTCTCGTCTCGTCTCGTCTCGTCTCGTCTCGTCTCGTCCTCGGGTGTCTTACCTTTCCTCCCGTCCATGGTACACTGAATTTTGCCTTCAGGCAATTGCCCTGAAGCAACTTGCATTTGCCTCATGAAATACACATCCAACTGAAGGCAATCTCAGTTCCTTCCCCCAAGCTCGGAACAAATGTGTGTCTACCCTGAGGAGTACCAGGAAGCACCATCTCTCCACACTTAAGATTGAACTCTCAAACCTGTCTCCTTCCTCCGAATGCTGCCGACGTCTGGGCAAATCGGTTTCTCTTATTTCTTCCCCCACCGCCATCCCCTCCCTTACCTCAAATGGCTACACAGTTGACACCGACACGTGACAACGCCTAATGCCTCAACTCTGTCTCTGCCTCAAAATCTTGTGTCCCAACCCCATCTCGCTCTGTTCCCACCTATCCCAGTCGAACCCAACTGCTCCTGGACTCTGTGTCCTTGTCACCTCACAAGGTGCACCAGTTTTTTTTTTTTGCCCAACCTCAACTCGGATTCGGCAACTAGACCACACGGCATCACCCCCACGGCTCCTAAAATCCTCCTCTGCGGCTCTAGGTCACCCTCTCTCTGTTCTTGTCACCCTCTCTTTTGCTCAAATTCATCTGCCACCATCTTGAAAATCAGCCAACATTAATGCTTTACACAAAAAAAAGGGTGCAAAAACAGATCCTTCCAACTACAGACCAATCAGCCTGCTTCCAATTATCAGCAAAGTCATGGGATCCATCATTGCTTCGCATATCAAATCCTTCCTCTTCTCCAATAGCTTCATCTCTGATCATCAATTTGGATTCATACCAGGTCATGATACTCTGGACATGTTGCTTCTGCCGTCTCAACAATGAATGAAGGTCCTCAATGCCAAACAACACATCAGACCTGTCTCACGTGTCTCACGTGACATATCACGTGCCTTCGATACGTTCTGGCACCCAGCTCTGCTCACCAAACTCTCCTCCGATGGTATCCATAAAAATCTCCACTCATGCCTTGCACACTTCCTCTCTGGTCATAGACAACGTGTGGCCCTCAATAGATTTCTCTCATGTCGCCTTCCTGTTCTGCCTGGAATTCCCCAAGGTAGTGTTCTGTGCCCTGTGTTATTTCAGGTCTTCATCAACGATCTCTCCGACTCTCTGGAAAATCCTCTCCATCTCTTGGCTGATGACTCCACTATCTGCCGCTCCAATGCTCATGCCTCAGATCGACAGTCTACACACTCGTCACTCTCTGCAGACCTGCACAAAATCACAGACTCATCAAACAAGTGGAACATGTCTTTCAATCCTCACAAATGTCACACTCTTACAATGTCTCTCCGAAAGGACCGAAGGCAAAAACCCTCTCATCTACTTTCTCAACAATCCTCTGCAACAACTTCTGTCGCTCAAGCTTTTGTGTCTCACTATCTGCCATGATCTTTCTTGGGAAAAGCACATTTCCAAGCTGCCCCCCAAAGCCAGTCACCCACTAGCAATCCTCAGTCGTGCTAAGTCCTTCCTTGACACACCTGACCTCCTGAACTCCTGAACTCCTCACCACATACAACGCTTTCATCCACAGCCCAATGCAATACTGTCCCCCCCCCCCCCCCCCCCCTCTGGGCCGATGCTCCTGCCTCACACCCACCTCGAAATCCACGCTCTTGAAACCAAACCGTTCAGAATCATTGCAATCTCCTGCGATGAACTTAACTCCGAGGGCCTTTCACTCACTCACTCACTCACCGCAAACAGGTTGCTGATCTTTCTGCCTTCTACCGACTCCTCTCCGCCCTTGCTCCCCCAGCTCTCTCTCAGCTCTGTCCCCCAAATATTCCTTCGTGTCGCACAACATCTGCCTGCAACCCTCTTATGTTTAAATTGCCAAAATCTAGGCTCCCTGCTCACGTTCACTCTTTCATTCCCCTCTTCTCCCGCCTGTGAAACAAACTCCCCCACTCCCTTCAGGTCTTTAAAACAGCTGTTCACCACCATCTCTTATCTTATCTTATCTTATCTTATCTTATCTTATCTTATCTTATATCTTCCCCCATCCAAAACCTTGATCGTTTCTACCCCCGCTGATTCACCCCAGATGCACCGTTTTTTCGGTTTTTTGTTTTTTAATTCCAACCTCTTTCCTACAAGTCCTTACAGGCTTCATATGTTTTGCACCTCTCCCACCTCCCCCCAAGCCCTCCCCCCTCACACATTTCTCGGCATGTCCCTGCTCTCAAATGTTCTGTTTGTCTCCTTCCCCCTGTCTCTCCCCATCTTGTCTACCGCTGCCCTTATTCTACGTTTTGTGTTTCATGTGTCGCTTTCACATTTCTGTGTGATTAATGTTACCTCTTTCGCGAGCCTCCATCTTGTATCGGGGAAAAAAAAAAAGAAACAAGAAAAAAGAAAAAAGAAAAATCGTCGTCCTCAGGATCGCGCATATGACATCATTCACAACGTAGCACCCGCGAACAACTCACCCGATGCACGTCCCTCGCATTTGCAACCACCAATGAACACCCCACACATGCACATTGCCCAAAATATATCGTGCACACCACCACCACCACCACCACCACCACCACCACCACCACCACCACCACCACCACCACCACCACCACCACCACCACCACCAACCTAACAACAATGACAACCCTAACGAAAACGATACCCCAAAACCCTAACCTTCACATCAACATTAATGATGACAACGATGCTAATAATGATAACAACAATAGCAATTGCTTCACTTAGTGCTTGCGTTACTTTTACTTGTCCTTTTATTGATGACATTGCTTTTATTGTTTCACTTGCTCGTTTGGTTAAATGCCCTTCCAATACTTTCACGTCTTTAGATGGTTCGACACCTTACGAAGCTCCGGCAAGAAACCATCCACGATAAAGAATCATCTCTCCTCGCTGAGCTCTTTCATGAAATTTTTAAAAGCGGCACAATTTCCCCGAGTCAAATTGACGAGCCAAAATTTCGACCACATTGTCTTCATGATCTCGGCTTTTCAAAGAGAAATGAATCCTCATGTCAGAGTCCAACACCAACAGCGCCTGGAAGATGCACGAGGTAAGAAACATCACCCAAAACGTACGCGTAACCTATTCCTCCATCCATCTCAGGTAACGATCCTTTGCTTTCATGACAAATGATATACCCAAGCACACCGCCAACAAATAATGATACCTCTTTTGATTCCTTTTCACAGACAAATTGATTTCCAAACATGAACTGCGAACAATAGTGCAAAAAAGCACAATGAAAATCCCTCAACTTCTTGGTAAGTGATGACGACCCTAGCAAATACATTTGCCCAAACATTTCTGTACACTCACTTATTCCTCCTACAAGTCACATGGACGACAACCAACCATGCCAACCTACCTAAGCCTAACGTGACACACATCAATTGTTATTGCTGACGCTATCCCTTTCATTTTTTTTTTTCAGACCAAATCAAAAGCAACCCCAAAAAACCAGCACGCAACATTGTCCGAATAATCGGACTGTTATGTGCCCGGCTGCTCATCAAAAACGGCCACAGAAAAGGCGTCATGACAAACATGACCCTGGACAACTTCCGCAACGCCACAAGGAAAGGCCCATCACGATTCATCCACGTAAGCATACGGTGTGCATTGTCCAAGCCGAACTGCATTTCATCACCTAAACAAACTAAGCCGTATCCACAGGACATTGTTATTGCAATAATGCAACGACATTCATACCGTCACAACACTTCCTTTCCAAATCAAGGCACATAAAATGTGTTCGAAATTTCTAACAATGCACAACAAAGGAACACTCCCTCAACAACCAACTACGTCTGTCACACACACATCACATCGTCCAATCACGTCTTATAAAAGTGTACTGCACCACCGACACGATCCTTCCCAATTTAATTTGCAGGTTCCCGAACACAAAACCGCTGCCCACTTCGGCAGGGCCACGGTCACGTTGAGTAGCCAAGACCACAAATTCATGTGCATCTTTGCAAACATCAGACAAAACTTACCGGGATTCAGAGACCAAAAACAACAGACCTTCTTTTTCAATAGCAGAGGAAACCCTTGCAAAAATATGTCGAACCTCTTAAGGGCAGCATCACAAACCCTGGGAATGAAGACCACTTTGACGGCAGGTGCAATACGTACGTCCATTGCCACGCACGTAAGTACAACACCTTGTGTTACACAATTACCCATACACCATACACCATACACCATACACCATACACCATACACCATACACCATACACCATACACCATGCCATGATCGCAGTTCCACTACTCTCACATGCATGCGCAGTTGCGCACTTTCCCTTTCCCTATTGTCAACACCGATCGTCACTAAGGTGTACACTGCAAAAAGGATTTTCATCCTTCCATCTGCAAATCTTTTCATGCCACCCCTTCTCTTCCTTACACCTAGGTGACGAGCAACATCAACGAAAATAAAGCCAAGAACGTGGCACACCACATGTGCCACTCACGTGCCACTCAACAGCGCCACTACATCGTCCACAATGACGACGAACACCTGACGGCGTGTTCCACAATCCAACAACAACTGCGACTGTAAGCGAGCAATAAAAACAACTCACCGATCCGACACACAATGTACGACTACCCCTTTGCTTTTATTCCAAATAAACCTAACTACAACTGCCACTTTAAAACTACTGCAATTGATGACCCCTTTACTCCACCTACCCACATTCATTAAACATCCTTTGTTTGTGTTATCCTACCGCACAACCCCCTGGGACACACACACACACACACACACACACACACACACACACACACACACACACACACACACACACACACACACACACACACACACACACACACACACACACACACACACACACAATTATGACATCAAAATTTAAACATGTATATATATTATATTACGAGTCAGTATTGCTTGTTGTTATGCATGTGCGACGTCAAATAAATTGCTGACACAAAAACCATTGCTTTTTTTCCTCAGGTGTACAACATATAAAACTAGTCCAAATATCCCGTCATTGCACCATCCGGCACGCCCATTTTAGGTCGTACGTGCTAAACCTCAAAACCAAAAACCCCAAAAAATCTAATAAATGCCCATTGCACAATTCAAAAATAAACGACAGTTCTCACACATTTCCGGTGTACGTGTATTCCTCAGTATTTCGAACACTCCCCACAAATCACTGTGCTCCACATATATTACCTGCAACTTTCACATTTCAAACACAGGCGAATAAACGCTATGCTACCTTGCTGTTCCCAGGTTGTATATTCCTCCAAAACCCATGGATGTCCACGAAAGTGCAAATGGCAGCCCATTGTTGCAGTGCAAAAACGAGGTATCCCTGCAAAATTAGACCGCAAATTAGACCGTTGACGACAACAACCAAGGCTCAAATCAAGTACATGCAATTGCAATTCAAAGTCAGAGTCGAAACCAAGATCACTACAATTCCAAAAAAAATCCATTACATACCCATATCAGAGTCTCCCTCATCCTCGTGTCCTGTGTTACAACAACCAACCCCATCAAACCACACATTCGACCAAACCGACTTTATTCATAGGTCACAACAAACAACATCTATTTCTATACATAAACAAAGCCAAAACAACTCACCAAGCCGAGTAGAGAACCCCATATGAAGCCAGCACGACTTCAAATACTAGTCAGGCACGCCTACAGCATACTCCTCCTTATAAAGGATGCTGTGAACCGACTTGCTGATCCCTTCCTTACCCACAACCAATCACAGCCCTCATACCCATGAGCCAAACCACTTGTTCTAATTCGGAGGGGGTGCACAGCACAACGGTTGACAAACCACTCGTTCTAACTCGGGCAGGCTTCAAGGAAAAATAAAAGAAAGGTCACACACCATAACACCTCGTATTGCGGTTGCTATGTTTATCAATAAATCTCCTCCTCATCCGGATTGTCTTCCTACTGACACTCACGTCGTGGAATTTGAATAATTAAATAAATGAAATGTTAATAATCCAATGCCCTCACCAAATCCAAATATTTATGCACATGTTATTACCCGACGCATTTCACCTGTTACATTAAACATAGACACCGGAAGAAAAACGTCATCAATATGACGTCACAAAATACACCAACATACATCGAATATATATATTATATAGCCTTTCAAATGATCTTTGTACACCTTATAAGAAATAAATTCATATCGTTACGGTGTCTGACCATTCTTTTATTCTTCCTACCACCCCCCTCCCCATTTGAGTTCAACCAAATGGTTTGGCCCATGCCTATAAAGCCGATGATTGCCTGCGGCTGCAAGTGCAAACGCAGCACACCTGCCACCAACCTGATTCCAAAGAAAGAAAGAAAGAAAGAAACAAACAAACAAAGACAGACGTAGAGTGGCCATTTTTGACGAGGGCTCATGGCTGAGGACCTTTCCGTGTGTTTCTAAAGTCTCCAACTGCATTCTCTCCACCCGAAGGTTCTGTGTCACCAACCACTCAGCCCATCGCTGCACCTGAACCTTGACTTAGTGATTAAACTCTGCCTATTGCTGCACCTGCTTTGAGGCCTACCATTGTGGAACCTGCCTTGAATGCATTCCTTATTTCGAACTGTCGATGCACTTCCTCCAGGTAAACACTTTTTTATTTTTTATTTTTTATTTCTTTTATATACAAGATCGAGGCTCGTGAAAGAGCGAACATTAATCACACAGAAACACAAACAGACACATACAACAAATAACATCGGCAGCGGTAGACAAGATGGGGAGAGAGGGGGAAGGACACAAACACAACATTTGACAGCAGGGACCGACAGACATGGAGACATCGACAGAACTGTGGGAGGGAGAGGGCTTTGGGGGGGAGGCATGGCAAGGGTGGGGGTGGGAAAGGTATAAAACACATGGACACTGCCAGGACTTCCAGGAAAGAAGTTGGAATTTCAAACAACGTGCATGTGGGGTGAATTAGTGGGCGTAGAAAAGATCAAGGTTTTCCATGGCGGAAGATAAGAGATCGTGGTGAACAGCTGTTTTAAAGACCTGCAGGGAGGAGTGTCATTGAAGTGAGTGTGGGACTTTGTTCCAGAGGCGGGAGAAAAGAGCAATGAAAGAGTGAAGGTGAGCAGAGAGCCGACATTTCGGCACTTTAACCATCAGAGGGTGGCTGGCAGATCTTGTGCGACCTGTAGGAATATTTGGGGGGACAGAGCACAGAGAGAGCTGGGGGAGCAAGGCTGGAGAGGAGTCCATAGAACACAGAAAGACCACCTACCTACCTGCCTGCGGTGAGTGAGTGAAACTGCAGGATACAGTACCGCTCACACTCGTGTAGTCTCCATCTCTCCTCCTCGCAAATCTCCTGAAGCACCAGACTGTAGGTCCTCCCTTGGGACTGAGTACAAAAGCACCACCCTCCAACCCTGGCTCCCTATCCCAACCTATCCTCCCTATCCCTACCCTGGCTCCCTCCTCTCCCTATCCCAACGCGGGCCCGGGCAACTCGGTTGGTCCTCAAGTATTTTAATTACAAATTGGAGGTGCATAACATTGTGAATCAAAAAAAGACGGGTGAAACAAACTTCTATTGAACTTTTTCGCAATGTTTTTAAGCTACCCTCTCACGCTGACGTAAACCCGAGCTGCCTCGTCCCTCCCTGTCGTGCTGGCCTAATCTCATTTTTCCCTGTCTTCGTTCCCTTTTCTTTTACGTCCAGGAATATCTTTTCAGCATCATTGAATGCTTGCCTCGGTGTGCTTCACACCATGACAACATATATATATATATATATATATATATATATATATATATATATATATATATATATATATATATATATATATATATATATATATATATATATATATATATATATATATATATATATATATATATATTTACTCATTATTTGCTTATCACCTATATTAATTTTACAAGCACGTCTCCAATTCATTCAATCTTTTAGGATTATTGTTTCACACTATTTGACCGTTTTACGAGTCACCCGGAAAGGGTTATCAACTTATCACGTTCGAACTTCAAACTTCCATGCCATTAAAAAAGGAAGTCCTTATGTAATCTACTAGTCCCCGACTGCAAAGCCGCAATGAGCCGGCGAAGCCAAAGCCCCTTGCCACTAATTTACCCATCACTGTGGCATCAGTAGCTTAGGTAGTTGGTATTAGGTAGGTGTAGTAGGTACCGTACCTAGTTGAAAATGACACCATTTACATTGTGCATGAGATTAAAATTTATAAAATTTCCTTCTTCATTAATTCGGTGAATTCCGTCTCAACCTCGGATATTTCCGGCCATGAAAAACTATCCCCTACGGCCACGAGATTTCGAAAAAAGAATTCTTCGTCATTTTTAGAATATTTGACGCCGTTTTCAGCCTCGGAAACACGGTATCCGGGAACAAGCTTTTTGGAAATATTTTTTCTAATACTCCACTCATTGGTTGTGATGTTTGGTGACGATTTCCATTGAAGATAACCAGGGCCCACGCGCGCCCGGCCAACGAGCTTGCTCTTGAAGTATTTGAATGACAAATTAGAGGTGCATAACATTGTGAATCAATAAAAGACGGGTGAAAGAAACTCCTATTGAACTTTTTCCCAATTTTTTTTTGCCATTCTACCGCATCCGGAAGAAGGCGGCCTCCATTGAGCGATTTGCTGCGTCAAAGCTTCCAAATTCTCAAAGGATCCACCAAAATGTGCCTTTTCAACATAACACGTACGCGTTCATTCACAACACCGCCCTCGCCGGCTATTACGAATAAATGATTACAAATATTTTTTTTCCCAATCTGTCATCTTCGACTTTCCTATAATAAATCACCTTACCCCTTCGACGCCAAACTGGGTAATGTTTTTTTTACCCGGCATGCTTTTTGTTTTCCTCAAACTTTATCAAAACATTTATATGCATGACCTTCCATGTATCCTTCAAATAAAGGTTAATACATATTCCTGTGGGCGTTTTTTTTGGTTTTTTTTTCCTACCACGATTGCTCTTATAGTTAATCCAAATGTTTTACCTTCATCCAGGAGTCCTTCCTTTTAGACCCGTACTAAAAATGATTTCTTAACACTATAACAATACATTTTTACGCATGACCTTTCATATATGCTAACAAGAAAGTATAATGAATATTCCTGTGTCTCTTATTTTATTTTTCTTTCACCATCGCTGCAAAATAGCACTTCACTGTTCAACTTCCCATCCCAACTTGGGTCTCTTTATAGGAGATAAATAATGACCACCCAGCGAACCACCCTCATTTGCCTACTCTCTTGGTTTGAGCTCTCAATAATTCATACCCTAACTTTCATACCTCGATGAATGACCCTTTATCGGACCGCCCCTCGGCCATGAAATGCTGCATACAAACGACCGACTACCGCACCACTGCTTTTCAGTCCAAGCAACAGGTGCTTTACTATAACCCAATCAAACACGCCCGTCAACAGCACCTTCCACGAGATTAATATGGGCTGAAAGTTTTCTGCCCTTGTGACCAAGACAACTGAAAGTCGACATGGAATTTAATGCACAGGGACGCAGCCTCCTCAAGCTGTGCACAAGAATGTGTCACACAATATCCTCACGACATTGTACGCTGATTCTAATAGGTACAGTAACAAATGCTACGATGGACAAATTTTCCACGACTGTGGCATTGCACCCAAACCTGCTTATCAAGGGACTCAATTACAGGCACACTCACAAAAAGAAAAAGAAAAAACAACAACACCAAAGAAACACACCTCACATCCCACCGATGATGACAGCCAATAAGCAATGACACCTGTACTTTATAGTTTATAGTTTATAGTTTATAGTTTATTTTCATTCAGAAACTTCAGGTTCCTTGGCATGTTTGACATTTTACCAATGCCGTATATTCAAAGAATACACCTCAAACAATGTAAAGAAATAATTACATTTACTTATGATTTTCCTTTTTTGCAACAATAAAAACCTCACAACTCACTCTCAAAAAGAACGCGCTTCTGAATGCAAAAGTTCATTTTACTACAACTTGTAAGACAAATCTAGTGCATAGTGATTTATATGAAAAACACAATCACCATCAAGTTATCCCTCTGTTTTGAAAAAGTACCCACATTATGAACTTACAACTTCGCTGACTTGTTCAAAGTTACAACTTTAATAAAAACAGACATTTACGTCCATGCCCCAAATTCACAGATCCTAATGTACAAGCGAAAACGTTCAAACTTTCAAAGTCAAACAGTGACACAGGAAAACATTGACAGAGTCCAAATGTCCCGAAAAGACTCCAATATCACTTCGACTATATTGAACAACGCCTTGATTTACCAGCAATTTCCTTTCAAAACTCTTTTTGGATGCTAGCCATGATGCTTCTTTGCTCCCTCAACGATATGAATGAAGCTCGTCAATGCCAAACCGGAAATGATATTTCTCTCCTAGACAGATAACGTGCCACATATACGGTGCACCAAAGCATCCTGTTCACCAAAGTCGTCTCCTCTTAACATATCCATGCGAACCTCGACGCATGCCTTGTGCACTTGGTCTCTTGTCGCAAAGAGGATTTTTGTCTCAAGTCGCTTTCCTCTTCAGCCTGCACTTCCTCAAAGCAGTGATCTCGGCCGGGTGCTTTTTCGGGTGTTCAACGATAATCTCTGCGACTCTCTCAAAAATCCGCTCTATGTGTTGGCCGATGACTCTGACCAATCTCTCATGCACCGTACCTCATCGCTCAAACCGGCAGCCACTGATGCTGCTGCATCAGTTCAAAAATGGGTGCCAATCCTTTTTTATTATTCACATCATCACAGCAAGCAACAAGCGGACTACTAACAGGTGAGCCGCAACTATAAGGGCCTCCTATTCGGCCTACTGCCTTCGTGCAGTACTTGGGCGACGCCTTGACATTCTTACGATGCTCAAAATGACCTCCAGCAAGGCGCGGGATACCTGCAAGCAATTGGTTTCGACAGAGCTGTCGGCAGAAGCCACAGAACCCCTGGAAATGCGGGGTTCCACTCTCCCCCTGCTCCAGTTGAAACACATATTCAGTTACAGGCGGGTAACCTTTAAACTGTACCTCTAATTCAACGGCGCAAAGAGTGGGGTTATTCAAAGTGAATATCCACGCCCAACAAGGGCCGTGGTGGGCGTGCTTTGCCTGAACGGCAACTCTTAGTTGCGCCATATTAGATCTAGAGATTATTTGGCCGTCCAAAAGGGCCAAAGGCTAATTCCTTACCGGCTTATCAATGAGCTGTACGCGATGGTCGATTCTTCTCTGTACTGCTGCGATGTCCAGAGTGGGATACCATTCCTCCGCGACTTTATTTGACGTCATTATCACCAGGGCGGAGGCAAAAACTACAGTTGATCCCTTTATCTCCAATCTCAACAGCTAACGGTCTAACAGCTGCAAAGCTGCAACAATGCCGTATATGGCATATCGCTTTCTCCATCGAATTCGTCCATGACTACAATGTGCTGACCCAAGTACCCGTCCCACCAACGCCCTGCTGCTTTGAAGTAGTACCTTCAACTTTGCTTCGCAAGTTCAAATGCCATTTTGCTTTTTCCAACTCCTGTTGGGCCTATTAACGCCAAACATGTCGTCTTGAAATCCCTTTCTGTCGCATTCATGTCGTATAGATGCAACAATTGTCTGTACTTCCTTATATACAATAAAGGATGCTGCTGCATCAGTTCAAAAATGGGTGCCAATCCTTTTTTATTATTCACATCATCACAGCAAGCAACAAGCGGACTACTAACAGGTGAGCCGCAACTATAAGGGCCTCCTATTCGGCCTACTGCCTTCGTGCAGTACTTTGGCAAGTCCTTGACATTCTTACGATGCTCAAAATGAACTCCAGCAAGGCGCGAGATAGCTGCAAGCAACTGCTTTCGACAGAGCTGTCGGCAGAAGCGACAGAACCCCTGCAAATGCGGGGTTCCACTCTCCCCCTCCTCCAGTTGAAACACATATTCAGGTACACGCGGGTAAGCTTTAAACTGTACCTCTAATTCAACGGCGGGAAAAGTGGGGTTATTCAAAGTGAATATCCACACCCTGCAAGGGCCGTGGTGGGCGTGGTTTGCTTTAACGGCAACTCCTAGTTGCGCCGTATTAGATCTACACATTATTTGGCCGTCCAAAAGGGCCAAAGCCTATAGTAATACATAAGGCTCTGCCTTCGCTGACGCGTATAGCCTTTGGGCGGGGATACTACACCTGGAAAAACCCTAACGATACAATACTCCATCCCTGACGCTAGGCTCGCTCGCTTCGCTCACTCCGATATGATACAATACAATACAATACAATGGTGATGCGAAAACGTTTTGGGTTAAGGGAGAACATCTGCAATCGGTAATTGGGATTAATTCTCCGTATTCCCAAAAACCAGGTTCGACGATCGTCTACTTCCCGTTCTAGGGTGGCAAGCGGTATGGTTATCGGAAGAAGTGCAGTCCCAGACGGAGGACTTTCAGGCCACGGCGCAGCTTCCGCAGAGGCCTACGGGGAAGAAAGAGCACAAGCAGATTCAGCAAAAAGACTCTCATCGTCACGATGGAGCATACAATGAAACCAGAAGACTTCAAAGAGGGCAAATTGACACTGTACATAAACAAAGAGGGCCATTGCCGTACTGCCCCGATCCTTCAGCAAACCAGTGCGAGACAATACGACGATTATAACCCCGAACTAAAGGAACTGTTTGCCTCCCATGTTGTCTATACTATCGAGTGCTTTAAAATCGCCATTGAATCCTATTCCTCCGGGGCACAGACAAAATCACAGACTGTTCAAACAAGTGCAACATCCCTTGCAATGTCGACAAATGTCACACTATCACGATGTCTTTCCAAAAAGACGATCCGGCCAAACGCACCATCGTCGACTTTGTCAACAATCGTCTAAAAAAAACTTGTGTTAGAGTACTCAAGACTTTCGTTTCCAAATGTGCCATGATATTTCCTTGCAAAACCACATGACCAAACCGGCCGGCTAAACCGTTCCCCAAATGTCTATCTTCCATCGTGCAAACTCCTTCGTTGGCACACCCGACATCCTGAACACACAAAATTCAATTTCGTGCCAACCTCAATGGAATACCGACTGCTCTACCGGCAGGGCTGCTACTCCTGCCAACAGGTACCTCGGCTTTACACTCTTGAAAAGCAAACTTTCAAAAATTAATTGTGATGTCTTCAAATGAAACCGACGCTGATGACCTTTCGTTCCCTCGCCACACACGACTTCTTGGTCCTTGTTAGGTTCCACACACTCCTGTGAAGCCTACCTACAACAGGTGTATGTCTCCACAAATATTCCTTCACACCACACAACATGTACCAGCAACATTGCCTGAATGTTGAAACGACCAGAATCAAGATTCTCTACTCACATTCACCCTTTCGTTCCTCTTTTCCGTCCCCCCCTCGCAAATACATTCCATCACTACGTTCACACTAACATTGCCACCCTTTGCATCCTTGCCACTTCGTACCCTTCCTTCCGTCCATGGTACACTGAATCTTGTGGTCAGGCACTTGCCCTGAAACAACTTCCCTTTGCCTCTCACAAAACAAATCCAACTGAAGGCAATCTCAGTTCCTTCCACCAAGCTCGGAACAACTATGTGTCTACCCTCAGCAATCCCACGAAGCACTCACGATCTCTCCACACTCAATAATGAACGAGCAAACCTGTCTCCTTCCTCCAAATGCTGCTGACGTCTGGTCAAATGGGTTTCTCTTATTTCTTCCCCCACCGCCATCCCCTCCCTTACCTCAAATGCCTACACCGTTGACACCGCACATGACAAAGCTGAATGCCTCAGCTCTTTATTTGCCTCGAAATCTTACGTCCCAAACCCATCTCTCTCTCTCTCTCTCTCTTCGCTCTCTTCCCCAGTCGAACCCAACTGCTCCTCACTCTGTCTCCTTCTCCCCTGACAAGATAGACAAGCTTCTATCAAAACTCGACTCTCATTCTCTAACTAAAAGAGACGACATCAACCCAGGCATCTTAAATCCCTGCTCTGGCGCTCCGTTTCACCCTCCCTCTGTTCTGTTCACCCTCTTTTGCTCAACATCATCTACCAGCCAAACCTCACACTCTTACTATGTCTCTCTGAAAAGACCAACGCAAAAAAACCCTTCCATATACTTTCTCAACAATCCCCTCGAAAAAGTTATATCCCTCAAGCTTTTAAGTCTCACTATCTGCCATGATCTTTCTTGGTAAAACCCCATTTCCAACCTGCCCTCCAAAGCGTCCACGACTACGCATCCTTCATCGTGTGAAGTCCTTCCTGGGCACACCTGCCCTACTCACCACATAAAAGCCTTTCATCCACAGCTCCATACAATACTGTTCCCCCCTCTGTACCGATGCTCCGGCCTCACACCCACCTCCGATCCACGCTCTTCACACCAAAGCTTTCACAATCATTACAATGGCCTGCAATGAAACTAACTCCAAGGGCCTTTCACTCACTCACCGCAGCCAGGTTTATGGTCTTTCTGTCTTCCGCCGACTCCTCTCCGGCCTTACTCCCCCAACTCTCTCTGTCCTCTGTCCGCCTAATACTCCTACAGGTCGCACAACATCTGCCAGCAACCCTCTTATCGTTAAACTACCAAAATCTAGGCTCTCTGCTCACCTTCACTCTTCCAATCCCCTTTTGTCCCACCTCTGGAACAAACTCCCCCCCACTCCCTTCAATCCCACTCCTCCCTCAAGGTGTTTAAAACAACTGTTCACCACCATCTCTCATGTCATCTCACCTTATCTTATCTCCTTATCTTCCCCCATCCAAAACCTTGCTCTTTTCTACCCCGACTACTTCACCGGCAATACACTTTTTTTGAAATTCAAAACTTCTTTCCTGAAAGTCCTTGCAGTGTTCGTATATTTCATACCACTGCCACCTCCCCCCCCCAACAATACTCCCTCTCCCACATTTCTCTCCATATCAGTGCTCTCAAATGTGTTGTTTGTGTCTTTGCCCCTCTCTCCCCATCTTGTCTACCGCTCCCCTTATTTTGTGTTTTATGTGCCGCTCTGACTTTCTCATTAATGTTACCTCTTTCGCGACCCTCGATCTTCGCTCTAAAATGAACCAAAAATTGAACCCTAACCCTAACCCTAACCCTAACCCTAACCCTAACCCTAACCCTAACCCTAACCCTAACCCTAACAACCCTAACCCTAACCCTAACCCTAACCCTAACCCTAACCCTAAACAACCCTAACCCTAACCCTAACCCGAACCCGAACCCCGACCCGAACCCGAACCCCAACTTAATTAATTATTTATTTATTTAGTTTGTTTGTTATTTACTTTTTTACTTTTTTCCTTTTTTAGTTATTTAGTTATTTAGTTATTTAGTTATTTACGTATTTACGTATTTACTTATTTCGTTATTTACGTATTTAGTTAGTTAGTTAGTTAGTTAGTTAGTTTGTTCGTTTGTTCCTTTGTTCGTTACTGAGTGACTTATTGACTTATTGACTTATTGACTTTGTGAATTTGTGACCTTGTGACTGTGACTGTGACTGTGACTGTTTGTTTGTTTGTTTGTTTGTTTGTTTGTTTGTTTGTTTGTTTGTGTTTCTTTGTTTGTTTGTTTCTTTGTTTGTTTGTTTGTTTGTTTGTTTGTTTGTTTGTTTGTGTTTCTTTGTTTGTTTGTTTCTTTGTTTGTTTGTTTGTTTCTTTGTTTGTTCGTTTGTTTCTTTGTTTGTTCGTTATTTAGTTATTTAGTTATTTCGTTATTTAGTTATTTACGTATTTACGTATTTACTTATTTAGTTAGTTAGTTTGTTTGTTTGTGACTTTGTGTGTTTGTGACTTTGTGAGTTTATGACTTGGTGCCTTTGTGACGTAGTGTGTTTGTGACTTGGTAAGTTTGTTGCGTTTGGACGTTGTTGCGTTTCTGCGTTTTTCACTCCTATTTCTTTATTGAATGATTTCCTAATTTACTTACTTATTTACTTACCTACTTTGATATATATTTATATATTTTAAACTAAAAGTAAAACTGACACTGAAACTAAGACTAAGACTAACACCGACACTACAACACCAATACTACAACACCAAAACGATGACACACTAACACCAAGACAAACAACAAGATCAACACGAACAAGAACACCGACAACAAACACCGACACCGAGACCGACACCGCCAACTGATACCAAGACTATGACCAAAACCCTAACCCGACATGAACATCAACACCAACACCAACACCGACACCGACACCGACAGCGACCAACACTTACACTACAATCGATGGCATGCGTGCCATGCGTGGCATTCGTGGTATGCGTGGCATGGGTGGCATGCGTGGCATCCGTGGCATCCGTGGCATCCGTAGCATCCGTGGCATCCGTGGCATCCGTGGCATCCGTGGCATCCGTGGCATCCGTGTCAATAACTTTGTGACTTTATGACTTTGTGACTTTGTGACTGTGATTTTGTTTGTTTGTGACTTTGTTTGTTTGTGTTTGTGTTTTGTGTTTGTTTGTATTTGTTTGTTTGTTTGTTTCCTTCTTATTTAGTTATTTAGTTATTTACGTATTTACGTATTTACGTATTTACGTATTTAGTTATTTAGTTATTGAGTTATTACTTGCAAAATCGAAGATTTTTCAAGTATATTGGTCGGTTGTGTTTGTGACTCTATCTGTTTGTTTGTTTGTTTGTTTGTTTGTTTGTTTGTTTGTTTGTTTGTTTGTTTGTTTGTTTGTCACCGGCCTACAGGTCACAATTTTCGACCGATCTTCACCAAACTTCACCAAGTGGTACAGTTGGTCAAATGCCAGAAGCCTATTGTTTTTGGGGTCAATAGGTCAAAAGGTCAACATAGGCCAAAGGTCACCAACTTTGCTAAATTTCTAAAATCCTCAATTTTCATCCGATTGACTTGAAATTCGAAGACCACTGGCATATCTGGTCATTGAATTCAACCACCAAGAATTTTTGAGGTCAACATAGGCCAAATGGTCAACATAGGCCAAATTTCAAAAATCCTCAATTTTCATCCAATTGACTTGAAATTTGGAGAGGACTTGCATTGAATTCAACCACCAAGTATTCTTGAGGTCAACAGAAGCCAAATTTCTAAGATCCTCAATTTTCATCCAATTGACTCGAAATTTCAAGAGGACTTGCATATCTGGTCAGTGAATTCAACCACCAAGTATCTTTGACGTCAACATAGGCCAAAAGGTCAACATAGGCCAAATTTCTAAAATCCTCAATTTTCATCCAATTGACATGAAATTTGAAGAGGACTATGCATATCTGGTCACTGAATTCAACCACCAAGTATTTTTGAGGTCACCCTAGGCCATCATGTCACGTTGAAAACTTTTGGGGGAGGGCGTATTTTGCAAGTATCGTGCTACGCATGACGTTTTCTAGTTACTTGCAAAATCGAAGATTTTACAAGTATATTGGTCGGTTGTGTTTGTCACTCTCTGTCTGTCTGTCTGTCTGTCTGTTTGTTTGTTTGTTACTTGCAAAATCGAAGATTTTACAAGTATATTGGTCGGTTGTGTTTGTGACTCTATCTGTTTGTTTCTGTTTGTCTGTTTGTCTGTTTGTTTGTTACTTGCCGGAAAAAATTCCGGCAACTATGTTGATCTGTTCGTTTGTCTGTTTGTCTGTTTCTCTGTCTGTTTGCAGCACTGTGTCTACACCGTTGCACGTAGAATCGCCAAACTTTGCACACATATTGGTCTTGCCCTGGAATAGACTGTGCCCAATTGATGACGTCATCGGTCACGTGGATCGGCCGCCATCTTGGAAAAACTTTGCACCTCCATATCTCCGAAAGGGCTCAACAGGAAAAATTGACACATGGCTCATTGTAAAGAACTCTCCATGGGGAAAAAAATATGTTAATGATGATGATGTCATATGTCACGTGGTCGGCCGCCACCTTGGAAAAACGGCAAAACTTTGCACCACTATATCTCCAAAAGTGCTGAACAGAAAAAATTGAGACATGGCTCATTGTAAAGAACTCTTCATGCGCAATCAAATATGTTCATGACGACGTCATATGTCACGTGGTTCGGCCGCCATTTTCGAAAAACCGAAAAATTTTGCACATCCATATCTCTGAAAGTGCTAAATAGAAAAAATTGAGACATGGCTCATTGTAAACAACTCTCCAGGGGGAATAAAATATGTAAATGATGACGTCATCGTTCAGGTGGTTCGTCCGCCATCCTGGAAAAACGGCAAAACTTTGCACCTCCATATCTCCGAAAGTGCTGAACTGAAAAAATTGACACATGCCTCATTGTAAAGAACTCTCCAAGGGGAATAAAATACGTTAATGACGACGTCATATGTCACATGGTTCGGCCGCCATTTTGGAACAACCGAAAAATGTTGCACATCCATATCTCTGAAAGTGCTGAATAGAAAAAATTGAGACATGGCTCATTGTAAAGAACTCTCCAAGGGGAATAAAATACGTTAATGACGACGTCATATGTCACATGGTTCGGCCGCCATTTTGGAACAACCGAAAAATGTTGCACATCCATATCTCTGAAAGTGCTGAATAGAAAAAATTGAGACATGGCTCATTGTAAAGAACTCTCCATAGGGAATAAAATATGTTGATGATGACGTCATCAGTCACGTGGTTCGGCCGCCATATTTGTCCTAAATGGCCGAAAAAAAGGACATCCCGGCAAGTCCTCGGTCTCTGACCGATTTTTCATTTGCTTGTTTGTTTGTTTGTTTGTCACCGGCCTACAGGTCACAATTTTCAACCGATCTTCACCAAACTTCACCAAGTGCTAGAGTTAGTCAAATGCCAGAAGCCTGTTGTTTTTGGGGTCAATAGGTCAAAAGGTAAACATAGGCCAAAGGTCACCAACTTTGCTAAATTTCTAAAATCCTCAATTTTCATCCGATTGACTTGAAATTTTAAGACCACTTGCATATCTGGTCATTGAATTCAACCACCAAGAATTTTTGAGGTCAACATAGGCCAAATGGTCAACATAAGCCAAATTTCTAAAATCCTCAATTTTCATCCAATTGACTTCAAATTTGGAGAGGACTGGCATTGAATTCAACCACCAAGTATTCTTGACGTCAACATAGGCCAAATGGTCAAGATAGGCCAAATTTCAAAAATCCTCAATTTTCATCCAATCGACTTGAAATTTGAAAAGGACTTGCATATCTCGTCACTGAATTCAACCACAAATTATATTTTAGGTGAACATAGGTCAAAAGGTCAACATAGGCCAAATTTCTAAAATCCTCAATTTTCATCCAATTGACTTGAAATTTGAAGAGGACTTGCATATCTGGTCAGTGAATTCAACCACCAAGTATCTTTGAGGTCAACATAGGCCAAAAGGTCAACATAGTCCAAATTTCTAAAATCCTCAATTTTCATCCAATTGACATGAAATTTAAAGACGACTTGCATATCTGGTCACTGAATTCAACCACCAAGTATTTTGGACGTCACCATAGGCCATCATGTCACATTGAAAACTTTTGGGGGAGGGCGTATTTTGCAAGTATCGTGCTACGCATGACGTTTTCTTGTTTACTTATTTATTACTTGCAAAATCGAAGATTTTTCAACTATATTGGTCGGTTGTGTTTGTGACTCTGTTTGTTAGTTTGTCACCGGCCTGCAGGTCACAATTTTCAACCGATCTTCACCAAACCTCACCAAGTCGTACACTTGGTCAAATGCCAGAAGCCTGTTGTTTTTGGGGTCAATAGGTCAAAAGGTAAACATAGGCCAAAGGTCACCAACTTTGCTAAATTTCTAAAATCCTCAATTTTCATCCGATTGACTTGAAATTTCAAGACCACTTGCATATCTGGTCATTGAATTCAACCACCAAGAATTTTTGA
This sequence comes from Myxine glutinosa, assembly GCF_964187855.1. Taxonomy (NCBI): domain Eukaryota; kingdom Metazoa; phylum Chordata; class Myxini; order Myxiniformes; family Myxinidae; genus Myxine; species Myxine glutinosa. The sequence continues at coordinate 136,219 of NW_027616496.1, read as the reverse complement.
AGTCAACATAGGCCAAATAGTCAACATAGGCCAAATTTCTAAAATCCTCAATTTTCATCCAATTGACTTGAAATTTGGAGAGGACTTGCACATCTGTCCCCGAATTCAACCACCAACTATTCTTCAGGTCAACATAGGCCAAAAGGTCAACATAGGCCAAATTTCTAAAATCCTCAATTTGCATCGATTGACTTGAAAATTCAACAGCATTTCCATATCTGCTCACTTAATTCACCCACCAAGTATTTTTGAGGTCAACATAGGCCAAAACATCAACAGAGGCCAAATTTCTAAAATGCTCAATTTTCATCCAATTGACTTTAAATTTGAACACCATTTGCATATCTGCTCACTGAATTCACCCACCAAGTATTTTTGAGGTCAACATAGGCCAAAAGATCAACATAGGCCAAAAGATCAACATAGGCCAAATTTCTAAAATCCTCAATTTTCATGCAATTGACTTTAAATTTGAACAGCACTTGCATATCTGGTCACTGAATTCAACCACAAATTATATTTTTGATGAACATTGGACAAAAGCTCAACATAGGGCAAAAGGTCAACATAGGCCAAATTTCGAAAATCCTCATTTTTCATCCAATTGACTTCAAATTTGAAGAGCACTTGCATATCTGGTCACTGAATTCAACCACCAACTATATTTGAGGTCAACATCGGAAGGTCAACATAGGCCACATTTCTAAAATCCTACATTTTCATCTAAATGATGTGAAATTTCAACACGACTTGCATATCTGCTTACTCAATTCAACCACCAACAATTTTTGAAGTCACCATACACCAAAACGTCAACATACGCCATCATGTATCATTGGAAAACTTTTGGGGAAGGGTGCATTTTCCAAGTATCGTGCTACGCATGACGTTTTCTTCTTGACTTTGTGACTTTGTGACTTTGTGACTTTGTGACTTTGTGACTTTGTGACTTTGTGACTTTGTGAGTTTGTGACTTAGTGACTTAGTGACTTAGTGACTTTGTGACTTTGTGACTTAGTGACTTTATGACTTAGTGACTTTGTGACTTTGTGACTTTGTGAGTTTGTGACTTAGTGACTTAGTGACTTTGTGAGTTTGTGACTTAGTGACTTAGTGACTTTATGACTTAGTGACTTTGTGACTTAGTGACTTAGTGAGTTTGTGACTTAGTGAGTTTGTGACTTTGTGAGTTTGTGACTTAGTGACTTAGTGACTTTATGACTTAGTGACTTTGTGACTTAGTGACTTAGTGAGTTTGTGACTTAGTGAGTTTGTGACTTAGTGACTTAGTGACTTAGTGAGTTTGTGACTTAGTGACTTTGTGACTTTGTGACTTTGTGACTGAGTTTATGACATCAACATCAACACCAACAACGACCAACACTTACACTACAATCGGTGGCATGCGTGGCATGCGAGGCATCCGAGGCATCCGAGGCATCCGTGGCATCCGTGGCATCCGTGGCATCCGTGGCATCCGTGGCATCCGTGGCATCCGTGGCATCCGTGGCATCCGTGGCATCCGTGGCATCCAACGCAGAGAAAACATCGATGACATCCATCATATCCATCATATCCATGCAATCCATGCAATGCATGGCATCCTTTGTTACGAAAAGGAAAAAACAAACAAAAAAAACACAAAAATAAACAAAACAAAAAAACCCCCAACAACAAACAAACGATTCCAATTTCTTCCGTGCGAGGCATAAGTCTGTAGCCTTACTTCCCCTGCTGCAAGTCGACGTACAATTGTTCACTTGTTCACTTGTTCGCGTTCACGTTCACGTTCACGTTCATGTTCATACACTTCTACCCGTTTCTGGCCTTGTACACCATTTCCACAGTTTCAAACTATTCAAACATCCCTATTCACCGTTTCACTTTGAAACCTCAACCTCTTTCACTTCTGCACTAACACCTTTTACCTGTGACTTTGACTTTTGCCTCTTGTTCACTCTGACAACTTCACTTTTTCACCTGGACCTTTTGACTGGGATTTTTTTTCACTCAGCGCATCGACGACGCCAAACCTCCACAAGTGCATTGTCGCCACCACGCCGACACCTCCAGAAAAAGCCCGCCTCGCCACACCTCACCAGCCACATAAGCCCACTCAACCAGCAATGACTTCACACATGCATCTTTCACTTGGACATTTGTCCTTGCACTGACTTTTGCGTCTTGTTCACTTTGACAACTTCACTCTTTCACAAGCGGCCATCACTCAGGCATCCCACTGCCACTTGCTCGACAACACGGCTGGCACTGCCGTCACCCCATTTGCCCCGAAACACATCGGCGCGCGTGCCTTTTCCTGCAAAGTACACACACGTACACCATTCCCACAGCGACGCCTCCACCCGGCGTCTTTGCATCGTTATGTTCCCTCCCTACGTCACCGTGTACACCGGTGCCTAATTTCCACACATTCCACCTTCCTTGCACAAGCGGAAAGGTGAACGCTTCTAACAATCCCTCTCGGCAATGGACACCGTCACCGCCCGTCAGGCATACCCACGGCAAACAAACCTCACACCTCACACCTCACACCTCACACCTCACACCTCACACCGCGCACCAGCGCACCAGCACACAAGCACACAAGCACAATCACAATCACAATCACAATCACACCCACGAACTTGGCCAAATCACTGAAACTCCATCGTCGGTGCACCCAACTCCTCCTGCATTGCCCATTGTTGTCACGCGTGCGTCGTCTTGCACCTCGACGCAATAGGTGAAACAAATGCTGATACCTTGTTGGCACATTTCCACATCGAAACGCAACAATTGACACCGGCTCCACGTTTCCCAAATTGCACCGTCATAAGCCGTGCGCCAAGCCAAAAATAATTCCACGCAACACATCCCAATCCCACGAACCCGAAACCTTCTCCATCATTAAAAGAAGCCCAACTTGGGCGGTGTATAAGTAATTGACGACGGTCACCATACCTCCGAGGTAAACGTCCACGAGGTCTTTCCATTGCCATTAGTTGTACACCAACGATATACCCTTGGTTGTTTTTTCAAAAACAAACTTCACATCGAGCACTACATCATTCGATGTGACAAAACAAAGCTCGCTGCCCAGGTCGCCTAAATTCACAAGCCACCCGACGCCGACGAATGCGCAGTTCAATTTCACCCATGCATCTAATCCTAAAACCGGGACGATTGTCAAGGTAATTGCGCCGTATCGCACCTCAACGCAATAGGTGGAACAAATGCACCTACCTTGTTCGCACATTTCCACATCGAAACGCACAAAGTGACACCGGGTCCACGTTTCCCAAATTGCGCCGTCATAAGCCGTGTGCAAACCAAAAAATAATTCCACGCAACACATCCCAATCCCAGGAACCCGAAACCTTCTCCATCATTAAAAGAAGCCCAACTTGGGCGGTGTATAAGTAATAGACGACCGTCGCCATGCCTCCGAGGTAAACGTCCACGAGGTCTTTCCATTGCCATTAGTTGTACACCAACGATATACCCTTGGTTGTTTTTTCAAAAACAAACTTCACATCGAGCACTACATCATTCGATGTGACAAAACAAAGCTCGCTGCCCAGGTCGCCTAAATTCACAAGCCACCCGACGCCGACGAATGCGCAGTTCAATTTCACCCATGCATCTAATCCTAAAACCGGGACGATTGTCAAGGTAATTACGCCGTATCGCACCTCAACGCAATAGGTGGAACAAATGCACCTACCTTGTTCGCACGTTTCCACATCGAAACGCACAAAGTGACACCGGGTCCACGTTTCCCAAATTGCGCCGTCATAAGCCGTGTGCAAACCAAAAAATAATTCCACGCAACACATCCCAATCCCAGGAACCCGAAACCTTCTCCATCATTAAAAGAAGCCCAACTTGGGCGGTGTATAAGTAATAGACGACCGTCGCCATGCCTCCGAGGTAAACGTCCACGAGGTCTTTCCATTGCCATTAGTTGTACACCAACGATATACCCTTGGTTGTTTTTTCAAAAACAAACTTCACATCGAGCACTACATCATTCGATGTGACAAAACAAAGCTCGCTGCCCAGGTCGCCTAAATTCACAAGCCACCCGACGCCGACGAATGCGCAGTTCAATTTCACCCATGCATCTAATCCTAAAACCGGGACGATTGTCAAGGTAATTGCGCCGTATCGCACCTCAACGCAATAGGTGGAACAAATGCACCTACCTTGTTCGCACATTTCCACATTGAAACGCACAAAGTGACACCGGGTCCACGTTTCCCAAATTGCGCCGTCATAAGCCGTGTGCAAACCAAAAAATAATTCCACGCAACACATCCCAATCCCAGGAACCCGAAACCTTCTCCATCATTAAAAGAAGCCCAACTTGGGGGGTGTATAACTAATAGACGACCGTCGCCATGCCTCCGAGGTAAACGTCCACGAGGTCTTTCCATTGCCATTAGTTGTACACCAACGATATACCCTTGGTTGTTTTTTCAAAAACAAACTTCACATCGAGCACTACATCATTCGATGTGACAAAACAAAGCTCGCTGCCCAGGTCGCCTAAATTCACAAGCCACCCGACGCCGACGAATGCGCAGTTCAATTTCACCCATGCATCTAATCCTAAAACCGGGACGATTGTCAAGGTAATTGCGCCGTATCGCACCTCAACGCAATAGGTGGAACAAATGCACCTACCTTGTTCGCACATTTCCACATCGAAACGCACAAAGTGACACCGGGTCCACGTTTCCCAAATTGCGCCGTCATAAGCCGTGTGCAAACCAAAAAATAATTCCACGCAACACATCCCAATCCCAGGAACCCGAAACCTTCTCCATCATTAAAAGAAGCCCAACTTGGGCGGTGTATAAGTAATAGACGACCGTCGCCATGCCTCCGAGGTAAACGTCCACGAGGTCTTTCCATTGCCATTAGTTGTACACCAACGATATACCCTTGGTTGTTTTTTCAAAAACAAACTTCACATCGAGCACTACATCATTCGATGTGACAAAACAAAGCTCGCTGCCCAGGTCGCCTAAATTCACAAGCCACCCGACGCCGACGAATGCGCAGTTCAATTTCACCCATGCATCTAATCCTAAAACCGGGACGATTGTCAAGGTAATTGCGCCGTATCGCACCTCAACGCAATAGGTGGAACAAATGCACCTACCTTGTTCGCACGTTTCCACATCGAAACGCACAAAGTGACACCGGGTCCACGTTTCCCAAATTGCGCCGTCATAAGCCGTGTGCAAACCAAAAAATAATTCCACGCAACACATCCCAATCCCAGGAACCCGAAACCTTCTCCATCATTAAAAGAAGCCCAACTTGGGCGGTGTATAAGTAATAGACGACCGTCGCCATGCCTCCGAGGTAAACGTCCACGAGGTCTTTCCATTGCCATTAGTTGTACACCAACGATATACCCTTGGTTGTTTTTTCAAAAACAAACTTCACATCGAGCACTACATCATTCGATGTGACAAAACAAAGCTCGCTGCCCAGGTCGCCTAAATTCACAAGCCACCCGACGCCGACGAATGCGCAGTTCAATTTCACCCATGCATCTAATCCTAAAACCGGGACGATTGTCAAGGTAATTGCGCCGTATCGCACCTCAACGCAATAGGTGGAACAAATGCACCTACCTTGTTCGCACATTTCCACATTGAAACGCACAAAGTGACACCGGGTCCACGTTTCCCAAATTGCGCCGTCATAAGCCGTGTGCAAACCAAAAAATAATTCCACGCAACACATCCCAATCCCAGGAACCCGAAACCTTCTCCATCATTAAAAGAAGCCCAACTTGGGCGGTGTATAACTAATAGACGACCGTCGCCATGCCTCCGAGGTAAACGTCCACGAGGTCTTTCCATTGCCATTAGTTGTACACCAACGATATACCCTTGGTTGTTTTTTCAAAAACAAACTTCACATCGAGCACTACATCATTCGATGTGACAAAACAAAGCTCGCTGCCCAGGTCGCCTAAATTCACAAGCCACCCGACGCCGACGAATGCGCAGTTCAATTTCACCCATGCATCTAATCCTAAAACCGCGACGATTGTCAAGGTAATTGCGCCGTATCGCACCTCAACGCAATAGGTGGAACAAATGCACCTACCTTGTTCGCACATTTCCACATTGAAACGCACAAAGTGACACCGGGTCCACGTTTCCCAAATTGCGCCGTCATAAGCCGTGTGCAAACCAAAAAATAATTCCACGCAACACATCCCAATCCCAGTAAACACGAAACCTTCTCCTCTATTAAAACGAGCCCAACTTGCGCGGCGCATAAGTAATAGACGACGGTCGCCATGCCTCCGAGGTAAACGTCCACGAGGTCTTTCCATTGCCATTAGTTGTAGCCAAACAATATACCCTTGGTTCTTTTTTGTACAACAAACTTCTCATCGACCACTGCGTCATTGCATTTGACAAAACAAAGCTCGCTGCCCGGGTCACCGAACTTCACAAGCCACCCGACGCCTACGAATGCGCACTTCAATTTCACCCATGCGTCTAATCCTAACACCGGCACGCTTGTCACCTTAATGCGCCGTGTTGCACCTCAACGCAATAGGTGGAACAAGTCCACCTACCTTGTTCACACATTTCCACAATGCAACGCACCAATTGACACCGGCTCCACCTTTCCCAAATTGCGGCGTAAAAACGCGTGCGCAAACAAAGAAATATCGACTCCACACAACACATCACATCACAATCCCAGTAACCCTAAACCTTCTCCATTATGAAAGCACACCCACCTTGGGCGGTGTACAAGTAATACATGGCCATCGCCATCCCTCCGAAGCAAACGGCCACGAGGTCTTTCGCTTCCCATGAGGTGTTTAAAACCCACAGAGGTATTGTATGACCATGCGTTCTCGCCCTTCGGGGTCACGGTGCATGTGTTTTCAATGACCATATGCTTCAGCCTTGCGCTTGAGCTGCATGTCTATGCTAATGGCGCAGTCCTCATAGACGGCGTCCCTTGGCCGTGCGGTCATCAACCTGCACGTCCCAGCCTGTTTAAATGTTTCACTTTTTAAATTTTTTTATTTATTTTACCTTTTCTTATTAGAAAAAAAAGCCCACCACGGACTGGCGTCAAAAAGCCCATGAGTTGTAGCCCAAATATACACCCTTCTTCTTTACGGACCAAAATAACTTCTCATCGACCACTCCGTAATTCTCTATGACCAAACAAAGCTCGCTGCCCTAGTCGCCGAAATTAACAACTCACCGCACACCTACCAATGTGCACTTCCATTTCACCCATGCCTCTCCTTGTCACACAGCCAGGGGCCCTGTGCCATTCAACATGCAAAAGCCATCGTCCGACTTCAAAGTCATCCTAGGGTACCGATCCTGTGACATTTCCCCACTTGGTGCACTCCAACAATTAATTGTACATTGTACAGCCCAAACGACGATAACGCACACAATCACAGGGCATACCATTCTATTTGCCCTTGCCGACTTCTTAGCCTTATCCTGGTGCCACAAACTAACGCCAACTCCTTTACTCGTAAGGCACAGCTGCACCGATACCGCAACAATCATCAATCACAATACAACAAGCATTCGTCACTATTGCGCTCCAATACATGTCCCCTAGCGGCAGTCTGTCGTCCGGAAAACGTTTGCTGAAATTACCAAACCTAAAAGTGCCATAACTTTGTCCAAAATGATCGAAACGTCGTGAAGTTCCAACTTCATCTGAAACTTATCATGACGAAACCATGTACCAACTTTGAAAGCATTAGCAATAAGAATTTAGAGAGAAAAAAGCCCGCAAACTTTTCTTTGCGTGACGGACTGACAGACAGACGCACGGACCGCAAAACCTATAGTCCCCTCCGGTGTACACCGCTAAGGGACTAATAACAACTCCACGGCACGGAGCATTACGAAATGTCCAGCAAACCTAACACTGCCGTTCCGTTGCGTTCCGTTGCGTTCCGTTGCGTTGCGTTCCGTTCCGTTCCGTTCCAAAACAACTCCGTCAACGTGCCCCGACTCAAAAACATACACGTCCAACAAAATGCGTGAACGCCTGCACCAAATGTGGTTGCCTTCAACCTTTACACACAGTCATATATTTCCGATGTACGAACAATTAACCGGCATTGCGTATTTTCAAAGGGTTCTTAATAACATCAGCGCAACAGAGCAAATAAAATATGTCTCCGTCTCCGTCTCCGTCTCCGTCTCCGTCTCGTTAGGGTTAGGGTTAGTTCGGCTCTGTAACAGCCGAACTCTAATCCGAGTGGTTACCTCTGTAACAGCCGAATGTTCGGCTCTCTAATCTCGGACGTCAGATTCCAGCGGCTCTGTAACAGCAACCCGGTCTCTCAACCTCACTACAGCGCCCACTGACGAACTCAGCTCATTCATAAAAAGAAGGAACAGTGTTACAGACGAAACAAAACCCTGAGGAACACCGCTGTTCATAGGGAAGGTGTGACATGTTGAGCCATGCACGATCACACATATACAGCGGTCAGAGAGAAAGCTCGATATGACAGAGCAGATGCCAAAATGCCAACAAAAAAAAACATGCCAAAACAACAACAACACCGGCAAAACTTACTAACAAACGCCAAGCGTCATCGCCTTTGAGACAAAGCACGAAGTTTACCACGAATGTTCTCCACCGTCAAGCCTTCACACCGGCACTTCTCCCTCAAGCCCTCATCGGCACGTAATACCTCAGCGACCTAAGTAAATGTAACACAACATACGTTGAAGTAAATGCCAGTATTACGTTACACCAGGACAATGACAAATCGCCCTTATATCCATGATCACTCTCCATATGCTTACCCTGCGTCTCGTAACCAGTTTACACGCAATCTCATGAGCGAACGCACGTTCCAGATGGTCCAAAATGTTCTTGTTGTAATCCAACTTTCTCCGTCGTCGAACCTTACAATGAGCACACCATAGACAAAGCATGAAGATGCATCCCGATACGAAATCAAACAACCGTGAAAAAAACCATGTCCATGTCGGACATCAACAAACACTTCTCTTGCAAATATAAACTATGACGTTTGCGTGGATAAAAACTCTTTCACTCACAAAAGCATACGCAGCCGACGACGATCGACCACTCCGCAAACGTTTCCTTCCGCCGGGCGTTTCAACACTTCCCGCTCCTTCTGAAAACAAAAAAAAAATATCCCACCAAGGACAAATATCAACTTCATTCATCGACTGATGTCAGCCAATCGTTATGTCGTCACACATTGCCCCAAACATATACCATAATGTCCCCCCCACCAAACCCCCCAAAAAACAACAAACAAACAAAACAAACACACACAACATTCCATTCAAAATTCCGTACGTAAAAGTCAAACGTCATCTCGGGATATGCCGCTGTACAACGTAAAATGCCCTTAGAATGCCTGTGATTGTTGTTGTTGTTGATGATGTTGTCTTTCTGGTTGTTGTTCCTCTAATAAACTTACCACGTTCACAACTGCTCCCAAGCGCCACACAAGCCCCTGCACCACTACCACTGGCCGGCCCTGCTCCTGCTCCTGCTCCTCGTCCTCCTCGTCCTCCTCGTCCTCCTCGTCCTCGTCCTCCTCGTCCTCGTCCTCGTCCTCCTCCTCGTCCTCGTCCTCCTCGTCCTCCTCGTCCTCCTCGTCTTCCTCTTCCTCCTCCTCTTCCTCCTCCCTCCTCCTCCTCCTCCTCCTCCTCCTCCTCCTCCTCCTCCTCCTCCTCCTCCTCCTCCTCCTCCTCCTCCTCCTCCTCCTCCCCCCCCTCAGCATCATCATCGTCGTCATCGTCATCGTCCTCGTCGAAAACGCCCTCGCCGCCCTCGCCGCCCTCGCCGCCGCCCTCCTCCTCCTCATCATCATCATTCCGGTGCTCTGGCTCTGCCTCCGGCTCCGGCTCCGACTCCGACTCCGACTCCTGGTGAACTTTGTCCTCCTCGTCATGGTGGTCACCGTGATCGTCGTGATCACCCTGCTGATCGCCCTTCTGATCGTCCTCGGCCTCAGTGGACGCCTGGATCTCGTGGCCGACGACACAAAGCACCTGCGACGATGTACCAGGCACTTGTTCGCTTTCACGTCCTTCACAGCAAATAGGAAGACAACAATGCATCCACGAGCCTTCAGCATACAAACACGTGTCGCAGCACACAGGGCATTGCCATGAAACAACAACAGGAAACACTAACTAATTCTTTCAATCACTTACCATCCCGTCCATGCAGCACTTTCAGCCTCTTCCCAATGAACATACAACACCGTCCCACCGACATTGCCGTTTCCCCTGCCCGCAGCAAATACGGCAATCGTGTGATTTGACAGGACAACAAGACCTCCACGTCGGAACCGTCCTCGGATGAATTGCGCCCTGGCGAAGGCGCACCTGAACCCCTAGCGATGCCCTTGGCGTTCCCCTGCACCTTCGCCACCTCAGCAACGGCAGGGACGTCCACCTGCGCCCCGACTTTGCACGTCTTGGCCCTGCTTCCACGGCTAACATGCAAACGTGAACTTGGCCCGGCTTCCTCGGCACACCCCCTCACCCCAGCCATAAGCACCTGATACCGCTCGTCCTTCACCTAATAACAAATGCAAACGTCAATGAAAATGCAGAACACGTCCAAATTAATGCAAACATCCGTGCATCCACCGATCCTTCCCGTCCGTCCGTCCATCCAAGCACACACTGAATACATGCCATAAATATGACACGCACCCACGCACATAATCATCAACAACAATAACTCACCGTCAGCCCATGCGCCGCTTTAAGATGCTTGTCAACCCTGTCGACAGCCCTCACACACCCGTCCACAGGGCACTTCTTAGTTCCCCGAAACCTAACACCAAAGTTTCAACGATAAACATGACGCCTCCCAAGGAACACATGCACACAACGATTAAATAAAAACCAACGACAAACGCTAACCCCGACGTACGAACACGCACAACTACACGTACCTGCATGCCATGACCATTAAACGCAAACAGTTTCTTCAAACGTCCTCTTTTCAAAACACCAAATGAGTGACCAAATGACTAAGTGACCACAAACAATCCACTAAGTCAAATGCGCACCACCAAACTAAATGGTCTCTCACAGGCGTAGCATGTGCGACAAAACAACAACATGCCAAGTACACATGACATTACCCGTAGCCTTATGCACTTTGCCACGCCCATTAGACTGCACGGTCAAAAACTTTGCAACCACCTTTTCCTTGAAACGCTGAGAATCCTCCCACTGCGTGCCTCGTCACACGACAAATCATCATGGACACGCAAATGTCGCTCCATCCCTCCACATTGCCGTGCAACAGGACCCCAAAATTCCTTGCTTCTTTGTCTGAGGAGCAAAACACAGACACATGGACAAACCATTTATTACCGACACGTCCACTCAACATAACTACATCGCGCACGCACGCACGCACGCACGCACGCACGCACGCACGCACGCACCACTCCCTTGACAAACGCAAAACCAATGAATGCACAAAAATTTCCCCTTGCCAAAATCCAATCCTACCAAAAAAAACACCCGACTCCAAGTCCACGCACAACCACGACGACGTCGACGACTACGACCCCCTTTTATCAGGTCACGGAAACAATCAGACCACGCACGACATCATAACATGTTAGACCAGCTCATTGCAAAGATCACACCGTGCATTATATTATAATATGTTAGATCACGTCACTCAAAAGAATCAAACCGCCCACGACACCAAAACATGGTACACCAGCTCATTAAAAAGAGCAGAACGTGCATTACATTATACAATATCACATCAAGTCATTCAAAAGACCAGGCCCTACACGACATGATAACATCTTCGTTGCAATTCGACACCTACCAAATTTCTTGTGTACACAAACCGTGACGAAACGACTGCCTTCACAAGCGCTACCTCACTGCTTAGTCAAGGACCACAACCCGAACTTCTCCCTTTCAGTTTCCTATGAAACACCAGGAGCTACTTACAAAACGTCCCTACGAGAATTCACACGTCACCTACTCACCGGAACCCAAGCTATCATTATCAACGCAATATTTGTCCTTACATACAGCACAATAGACCTTCGCTCACTTCTGAAAGTAAACCTGCCCTCAGGGACGTCAGCATTCCTCAAAATTTCTTCATTTACTCTTATAAACACCATTAGCAAGTTGTAAAAATATGACCATACCTGCACGTGCTTTATAATATAAGATATATATCCTTCCTGTTGAAACCAGGAAACCAAAAACCAGGCAAACGCCATGATAACGATAACCTATTCGTACACGTTTTCACTGCGGGCAAAAACGCCTTGGGAAAATGGGATATTACTAGTATTCTTATTATTTTGTAGTAACATTAACAATACAGGATCATTAATTTTGTTTGAAAAAGCGTCTTTGGAAAAACGCCACGATGAAGCTAACAAAAATATGGCTGGACACCTCACCACGCACATATTTCCGGCCATCGCGGGGAAAACCCCCTCGGATGAAAAACCCCCGTCGCCGATGACATAAAAGGATTGCACTACAACCACCGTTCATTATGTAACCCTCGTTCATTCAGTGTAATTTTTTTCAACATCACACAAACAAGACAAAAGTCATTTTCACTATGACGATTAACGAACACTTATTCTCGTTTATGCTGCTAACCCTTAATTCAAAAGCGGGTGGGCACAAAACAAAGAAAGAAAGGAAGGAAAAAAAACCCATTAAACAACAACCAACAAGGAACACTTCAACTCCAACTCCAACTCCAACTCCAACAGCGGCACAGCGCCCACACCAACATTCCTCAGGACACAGGCCCAGCGATTCGAGTACTTCGTCCATACCTTCAAACAAACAACATGCCTCTGAAAGTAAGTTGATCCTTTCCTGACCTTTTACGCAATGCTGATAATGCAATCTTTTCCTCAAAATTCGTGCAGCAAACCAACATGCGTTGACGTGTGCACCCGACAAAGTCTTCGGCGCTATTGCTTCCGAGAGGCCTACACTTACACGCCATGGGCCACGTGCTGCGCGCTTTGTCCCCATTAACAAGTCCATTCACCACGTCGCTTTCACGTTTCCTTATCAGGACAAAGACATGCAGCTTGCCCGTCATCTAATACAACAACTCAAAGAGCAGCAACACCTCTTCACCTATGTCAAAGATAGGTATACCCGAATTGAAAAATGGTACGCTGACAAGCGCGCCACCGCTCAACCTCCACCTGACGGTGAGTAAACCATTAGCAAGTGCAACAGCAATTACATTTATCCTGCCTTGGTTGTCATGGTTATATGCAATGAATTATTACATACCTATTTACAGTGCAACTATTGAAAGAATACATGCGGTATATGTGTGGCACATTCGCCAACGCCAAAAAACGAGAAAACACCAACACCACCATTGCCCATGTACGCCTATTCCTGCGCCATATGGCGGGCAAACAGGACATAGGCACCTCGATGCTCTTCTTGCAGGAAACCACCAAAATGCGCTCGTAAGTATGCATAAACCCAATTTGTTATAAATGTTCATCTTTCATTAATCATACACTTTCAAAAATCCCCCCTTGCCCCTCCCCCTACCCTCCTAAACTCCCCCGGTGACCCTCCCCTCCTAAACTCCCACCTTGCCCCTCCCCCTTCAAAACTGCCCCCCCCCAACCCCTTCCCTTTCGAATCTCCGCCCAACCATCCCGCCTGGCTCCTCCCACCCCTCCCGCCTCCTTCTCAAAGCTGCCTCATCCCCACTTCTTCTCCCTTCTATGTCATACCTCCACCTCCCCGAACCTTCTACTTGCCTCCTCCGCCTCCTCCGCCTCCGCCTCCTCCTCCTCCTCCTCCTCCTCCTCCTCCTCCTCCTCCTCCTCACCAAACAACCCCTCAGACAACCCGTCACTGTGCCTCATGCCATCACCATCAAACCTTTCATCCTCCTCATCCTTCCCTTTCTTGTAACTCTTCTGTAATCTCTGACACTATCAATTGCTCTTCCTACCTCCCCCTGTCATCCTTCATCGGACCATACGCCTCCCCTACCCTATACTATACTATACTATACTATACTATACTGCACCCAATGGTCCCCCTCTCTCCTCATTAACGATATGCACCTCAAACCCGATTGATCTCGACATTCGGGTTGCTTCTCACAATCCAGACTTCATCTGCCTAACGGAAAATTACCTCCTTCACCATGTCTGTGATTCCTTAACATCTCTTCCTGGTTACTCCCTCCTCAGCTACGATACACCTGAGCCTCGTCCTGGTGGTAAGTTGCCTATCTTTATCAAAAACCTCTTCCTCACGCTCCTTGCACTACCCTCTCTCCACCCCACCCCCAGGAATACCTCTGCCTATGGGTTCCTCTCCGCTCCAACCCTTTGTTCATATCTCTCCTGTACCGTCCTTCAAAGAGTGATGACTCCATTTTCATTTACCCGTCGGATAACATCGAACAACTTCTATCAACTCATCCAAACTCTTTCTTCCTCATATGTGGCGACTTCAACTATCATCATGCCAGCTGGCTGGGTGTGCGTTCCTCTCTCACCAGCCATGGCACCTCAGCACAGGATTTCTTCGACTCATTGGGACTGACACAATCTCTCAATTTCCCGACCCGGATCTCAGTCAATGTAGTATGTTCTCCTCTGCACTTCCTTATGACTAACTTCCCTGTAAATGTCTCCTGCTCTTCTTGTACTCCAATCGCTTCTTCTGATCATGTACTTGTGAAAGTCGACATCTCTCTGGCCATTCTCAGAGCCTCCTCACCACCGACGAGTCTCCCATCTCTACTGCCTCTGACATCAATTCTTCCAAAGCAAGGAGCTCTTTTTTTTCTCGTCTCGTCTCGTCTCGTCTCGTCTCGTCTCGTCTCGTCTCGTCTCGTCTCGTCCTCGGGTGTCTTACCTTTCCTCCCGTCCATGGTACACTGAATTTTGCCTTCAGGCAATTGCCCTGAAGCAACTTGCATTTGCCTCATGAAATACACATCCAACTGAAGGCAATCTCAGTTCCTTCCCCCAAGCTCGGAACAAATGTGTGTCTACCCTGAGGAGTACCAGGAAGCACCATCTCTCCACACTTAAGATTGAACTCTCAAACCTGTCTCCTTCCTCCGAATGCTGCCGACGTCTGGGCAAATCGGTTTCTCTTATTTCTTCCCCCACCGCCATCCCCTCCCTTACCTCAAATGGCTACACAGTTGACACCGACACGTGACAACGCCTAATGCCTCAACTCTGTCTCTGCCTCAAAATCTTGTGTCCCAACCCCATCTCTCTCTGTTCCCACCTATCCCAGTCGAACCCAACTGCTCCTGGACTCTGTGTCCTTGTCACCTCACAAGGTGCACCAGTTTTTTTTTTTTGCCCAACCTCAACTCGGATTCGGCAACTAGACCACACGGCATCACCCCCACGGCTCCTAAAATCCTCCTCTGCGGCTCTAGGTCACCCTCTCTCTGTTCTTGTCACCCTCTCTTTTGCTCAAATTCATCTGCCACCATCTTGAAAATCAGCCAACATTAATGCTTTACACAAAAAAAAGGGTGCAAAAACAGATCCTTCCAACTACAGACCAATCAGCCTGCTTCCAATTATCAGCAAAGTCATGGGATCCATCATTGCTTCGCATATCAAATCCTTCCTCTTCTCCAATAGCTTCATCTCTGATCATCAATTTGGATTCATACCAGCTCATGATACTCTGGACATGTTGCTTCTGCCGTCTCAACAATGAATGAAGGTCCTCAATGCCAAACAACACATCAGACCTGTCTCACGTGTCTCACGTGACATATCACGTGCCTTCGATACGTTCTGGCACCCAGCTCTGCTCACCAAACTCTCCTCCGATGGTATCCATAAAAATCTCCACTCATGCCTTGCACACTTCCTCTCTGGTCATAGACAACGTGTGGCCCTCAATAGATTTCTCTCATGTCGCCTTCCTGTTCTGCCTGGAATTCCCCAAGGTAGTGTTCTGTGCCCTGTGTTATTTCAGGTCTTCATCAACGATCTCTCCGACTCTCTGGAAAATCCTCTCCATCTCTTGGCTGATGACTCCACTATCTGCCGCTCCAATGCTCATGCCTCAGATCGACAGTCTACACACTCGTCACTCTCTGCAGACCTGCACAAAATCACAGACTCATCAAACAAGTGGAACATGTCTTTCAATCCTCACAAATGTCACACTCTTACAATGTCTCTCCGAAAGGACCGAAGGCAAAAACCCTCTCATCTACTTTCTCAACAATCCTCTGCGACAACTTCTGTCGCTCAAGCTTTTGTGTCTCACTATCTGCCATGATCTTTCTTGGGAAAAGCACATTTCCAAGCTGCCCCCCAAAGCCAGTCACCCACTAGCAATCCTCAGTCGTGCTAAGTCCTTCCTTGACACACCTGACCTCCTGAACTCCTGAACTCCTCACCACATACAACGCTTTCATCCACAGCCCAATGCAATACTGTCCCCCCCCCCCCCCCCTCTGGGCCGATGCTCCTGCCTCACACCCACCTCGAAATCCACGCGCTTGAAACCAAACCGTTCAGAATCATTGCAATCTCCTGCGATGAACTTAACTCCGAGGGCCTTTCACTCACTCACTCACTCACCGCAAACAGGTTGCTGATCTTTCTGCCTTCTACCGACTCCTCTCCGCCCTTGCTCCCCCAGCTCTCTCTCAGCTCTGTCCCCCAAATATTCCTTCGTGTCGCACAACATCTGCCTGCAACCCTCTTATGTTTAAATTGCCAAAATCTAGGCTCCCTGCTCACGTTCACTCTTTCATTCCCCTCTTCTCCCGCCTGTGAAACAAACTCCCCCACTCCCTTCAGGTCTTTAAAACAGCTGTTCACCACCATCTCTTATCTTATCTTATCTTATCTTATCTTATCTTATCTTATATCTTCCCCCATCCAAAACCTTGATCGTTTCTACCCCCGCTGATTCACCCCAGATGCACCGTTTTTTCGGTTTTTTGTTTTTTAATTCCAACCTCTTTCCTACAAGTCCTTACAGGCTTCATATGTTTTGCACCTCTCCCACCTCCCCCCAAGCCCTCCCCCCTCACACATTTCTCGGCATGTCCCTGCTCTCAAATGTTCTGTTTGTCTCCTTCCCCCTGTCTCTCCCCATCTTGTCTACCGCTGCCCTTATTCTACGTTTTGTGTTTCATGTGTCGCTTTCACATTTCTGTGTGATTAATGTTACCTCTTTCGCGAGCCTCCATCTTGTATCGGGGAAAAAAAAAAAGAAACAAGAAAAAAGAAAAAAGAAAAATCGTCGTCCTCAGGATCGCGCATATGACATCATTCACAACGTAGCACCCGCGAACAACTCACCCGATGCACGTCCCTCGCATTTGCAACCACCAATGAACACCCCACACATGCACATTGCCCAAAATATATCGTGCACACCACCACCACCACCACCACCACCACCACCACCACCACCACCACCACCACCAACCTAACAACAATGACAACCCTAACGAAAACGATACCCCAAAACCCTAACCGTCACATCAACATTAATGATGACAACGATGCTAATAATGATAACAACAATAGCAATTGCTTCACTTAGTGCTTGCGTTACTTTTACTTGTCCTTTTATTGATGACATTGCTTTTATTGTTTCACTTGCTCGTTTGGTTAAATGCCCTTCCAATACTTTCACGTCTTTAGATGGTTCGACACCTTACGAAGCTCCGGCAAGAAACCATCCACGATAAAGAATCATCTCTCCTCGCTGAGCTCTTTCATGAAATTTTTAAAAGCGGCACAATTTCCCCGAGTCAAATTGACGAGCCAAAATTTCGACCACATTGTCTTCATGATCTCGGCTTTTCAAAGAGAAATGAATCCTCATGTCAGAGTCCAACACCAACAGCGCCTGGAAGATGCACGAGGTAAGAAACATCACCCAAAACGTACGCGTAACCTATTCCTCCATCCATCTCAGGTAACGATCCTTTGCTTTCATGACAAATGATATACCCAAGCACACCGCCAACAAATAATGATACCTCTTTTGATTCCTTTTCACAGACAAATTGATTTCCAAACATGAACTGCGAACAATAGTGCAAAAAAGCACAATGAAAATCCCTCAACTTCTTGGTAAGTGATGACGACCCTAGCAAATACATTTGCCCAAACATTTCTGTACACTCACTTATTCCTCCTACAAGTCACATGGACGACAACCAACCATGCCAACCTACCTAAGCCTAACGTGACACACATCAATTGTTATTGCTGACGCTATCCCTTTCATTTTTTTTTTTCAGACCAAATCAAAAGCAACCCCAAAAAACCAGCACGCAACATTGTCCGAATAATCGGACTGTTATGTGCCCGGCTGCTCATCAAAAACGGCCACAGAAAAGGCGTCATGACAAACATGACCCTGGACAACTTCCGCAACGCCACAAGGAAAGGCCCATCACGATTCATCCACGTAAGCATACGGTGTGCATTGTCCAAGCCGAACTGCATTTCATCACCTAAACAAACTAAGCCGTATCCACAGGACATTGTTATTGCAATAATGCAACGACATTCATACCGTCACAACACTTCCTTTCCAAATCAAGGCACATAAAATGTGTTCGAAATTTCTAACAATGCACAACAAAGGAACACTCCCTCAACAACCAACTACGTCTGTCACACACACATCACATCGTCCAATCACGTCTTATAAAAGTGTACTGCACCACCGACACGATCCTTCCCAATTTAATTTGCAGGTTCCCGAACACAAAACCGCTGCCCACTTCGGCAGGGCCACGGTCACGTTGAGTAGCCAAGACCACAAATTCATGTGCATCTTTGCAAACATCAGACAAAACTTACCGGGATTCAGAGACCAAAAACAACAGACCTTCTTTTTCAATAGCAGAGGAAACCCTTGCAAAAATATGTCGAACCTCTTAAGGGCAGCATCACAAACCCTGGGAATGAAGACCACTTTGACGGCAGGTGCAATACGTACGTCCATTGCCACGCACGTAAGTACAACACCTTGTGTTACACAATTACCCATACACCATACACCATACACCATACACCATACACCATACACCATACACCATACACCATACACCATACACCATACACCATGCCATGATCGCAGTTCCACTACTCTCACATGCATGCGCAGTTGCGCACTTTCCCTTTCCCTATTGTCAACACCGATCGTCACTAAGGTGTACACTGCAAAAAGGATTTTCATCCTTCCATCTGCAAATCTTTTCATGCCACCCCTTCTCTTCCTTACACCTAGGTGACGAGCAACATCAACGAAAATAAAGCCAAGAACGTGGCACACCACATGTGCCACTCACGTGCCACTCAACAGCGCCACTACATCGTCCACAATGACGACGAACACCTGACGGCGTGTTCCACAATCCAACAACAACTGCGACTGTAAGCGAGCAATAAAAACAACTCACCGATCCGACACACAATGTACGACTACCCCTTTGCTTTTATTCCAAATAAACCTAACTACAACTGCCACTTTAAAACTACTGCAATTGATGACCCCTTTACTCCACCTACCCACATTCATTAAACATCCTTTGTTTGTGTTATCCTACCGCACAACCCCCTGGGACACACACACACACACACACACACACACACACACACACACACACACACACACACACACACACACACACACACACACACACACACAATTATGACATCAAAATTTAAACATGTATATATATTATATTACGAGTCAGTATTGCTTGTTGTTATGCATGTGCGACGTCAAATAAATTGCTGACACAAAAACCATTGCTTTTTTTCCTCAGGTGTACAACATATAAAACTAGTCCAAATATCCCGTCATTGCACCATCCGGCACGCCCATTTTAGGTCGTACGTGCTAAACCTCAAAACCAAAAACCCCAAAAAATCTAATAAATGCCCATTGCACAATTCAAAAATAAACGACAGTTCTCACACATTTCCGGTGTACGTGTATTCCTCAGTATTTCGAACACTCCCCACAAATCACTGTGCTCCACATATATTACCTGCAACTTTCACATTTCAAACACAGGCGAATAAACGCTATGCTACCTTGCTGTTCCCAGGTTGTATATTCCTCCAAAACCCATGGATGTCCACGAAAGTGCAAATGGCAGCCCATTGTTGCAGTGCAAAAACGAGGTATCCCTGCAAAATTAGACCGCAAATTAGACCGTTGACGACAACAACCAAGGCTCAAATCAAGTACATGCAATTGCAATTCAAAGTCAGAGTCGAAACCAAGATCACTACAATTCCAAAAAAAATCCATTACATACCCATATCAGAGTCTCCCTCATCCTCGTGTCCTGTGTTACAACAACCAACCCCATCAAACCACACATTCGACCAAACCGACTTTATTCATAGGTCACAACAAACAACATCTATTTCTATACATAAACAAAGCCAAAACAACTCACCAAGCCGAGTAGAGAACCCCATATGAAGCCAGCACGACTTCAAATACTAGTCAGGCACGCCTACAGCATACTCCTCCTTATAAAGGATGCTGTGAACCGACTTGCTGATCCCTTCCTTACCCACAACCAATCACAGCCCTCATACCCATGAGCCAAACCACTTGTTCTAATTCGGAGGGGGTGCACAGCACAACGGTTGACAAACCACTCGTTCTAACTCGGGCAGGCTTCAAGGAAAAATAAAAGAAAGGTCACACACCATAACACCTCGTATTGCGGTTGCTATGTTTATCAATAAATCTCCTCCTCATCCGGATTGTCTTCCTACTGACACTCACGTCGTGGAATTTGAATAATTAAATAAATGAAATGTTAATAATCCAATGCCCTCACCAAATCCAAATATTTATGCACATGTTATTACCCGACGCATTTCACCTGTTACATTAAACATAGACACCGGAAGAAAAACGTCATCAATATGACGTCACAAAATACACCAACATACATCGAATATATATATTATATAGCCTTTCAAATGATCTTTGTACACCTTATAAGAAATAAATTCATATCGTTACGGTGTCTGACCATTCTTTTATTCTTCCTACCACCCCCCTCCCCATTTGAGTTCAACCAAATGGTTTGGCCCATGCCTATAAAGCCGATGATTGCCTGCGGCTGCAAGTGCAAACGCAGCACACCTGCCACCAACCTGATTCCAAAGAAAGAAAGAAACAAACAAACAAACAAACAAAGACAGACGTAGAGTGGCCATTTTTGACGAGGGCTCATGGCTGAGGACCTTTCCGTGTGTTTCTAAAGTCTCCAACTGCATTCTCTCCACCCGAAGGTTCTGTGTCACCAACCACTCAGCCCATCGCTGCACCTGAACCTTGACTTAGTGATTAAACTCTGCCTATTGCTGCACCTGCTTTGAGGCCTACCATTGTGGAACCTGCCTTGAATGCATTCCTTATTTCGAACTGTCGATGCACTTCCTCCAGGTAAACACTTTTTTATTTTTTATTTTTTATTTCTTTTATATACAAGATCGAGGCTCGTGAAAGAGCGAACATTAATCACACAGAAACACAAACAGACACATACAACAAATAACATCGGCAGCGGTAGACAAGATGGGGAGAGAGGGGGAAGGACACAAACACAACATTTGACAGCAGGGACCGACAGACATGGAGACATCGACAGAACTGTGGGAGGGAGAGGGCTTTGGGGGGGAGGCATGGCAAGGGTGGGGGTGGGAAAGGTATAAAACACATGGACACTGCCAGGACTTCCAGGAAAGAAGTTGGAATTTCAAACAACGTGCATGTGGGGTGAATTAGTGGGCGTAGAAAAGATCAAGGTTTTCCATGGCGGAAGATAAGAGATCGTGGTGAACAGCTGTTTTAAAGACCTGCAGGGAGGAGTGTCATTGAAGTGAGTGTGGGACTTTGTTCCAGAGGCGGGAGAAAAGAGCAATGAAAGAGTGAAGGTGAGCAGAGAGCCGACATTTCGGCACTTTAACCATCAGAGGGTGGCTGGCAGATCTTGTGCGACCTGTAGGAATATTTGGGGGGACAGAGCACAGAGAGAGCTGGGGGAGCAAGGCTGGAGAGGAGTCCATAGAACACAGAAAGACCACCTACCTACCTGCCTGCGGTGAGTGAGTGAAACTGCAGGATACAGTACCGCTCACACTCGTGTAGTCTCCATCTCTCCTCCTCGCAAATCTCCTGAAGCACCAGACTGTAGGTCCTCCCTTGGGACTGAGTACAAAAGCACCACCCTCCAACCCTGGCTCCCTATCCCAACCTATCCTCCCTATCCCTACCCTGGCTCCCTCCTCTCCCTATCCCAACGCGGGCCCGGGCAACTCGGTTGGTCCTCAAGTATTTTAATTACAAATTGGAGGTGCATAACATTGTGAATCAAAAAAAGACGGGTGAAACAAACTTCTATTGAACTTTTTCGCAATGTTTTTAAGCTACCCTCTCACGCTGACGTAAACCCGAGCTGCCTCGTCCCTCCCTGTCGTGCTGGCCTAATCTCATTTTTCCCTGTCTTCGTTCCCTTTTCTTTTACGTCCAGGAATATCTTTTCAGCATCATTGAATGCTTGCCTCGGTGTGCTTCACACCATGACAACATATATATATATATATATATATATATATATATATATATATATATATATATATATATTGTTACAGATACGACTTTGATGGTATGGTGGGCCGAGCGGGATGGCCGCCGTATCCGTACAAGTTACCCGATTGTGCCCGAATGTTGACTAATCGCGCTACGCTGGCTCAATAGGAAAGAGAAGACACCCGGCTGGGTTATAATGACACAATACGACACCAGGGGTTCAGTTCTCAAGTATATTCGTACGGAAAAAGGTTAGATTACAGGGGCTAGAGGTATATTACAGGAAGACAGGCACTTAGACACACTCTTATATTAACCCTAGACAGACCACAGATAAACGGGACAACGCTGACTCACACGGGATTTGATGGCAAGGAAAGCGGCAGTCGATGGCTCAGGGACAGAATCACGTACGGTGGTGTCCAGCAGATGCGGGGAGGTCGCTCAGCGCTCGTGGGTCGCGACTTTGGTGGAGATGCCGGGGAGGTCGCTCAGCGCTCGGGAGGGTGGCGTCTTGTCCTTCCAAGCTCGGGGCGCATCTGACGTCACGTCCGGCGCGGGGCCGCGTATATCCGGCGGGGAGTCACGCCCTCGCTCGTTAGCTCCGCCCCATATGGCATCGGCCCATGGCTTCTCATTGGGTGCGGGGGTTACCGGCTCCGCCCTTGACGAGGGGCCGACAGGGAGCCCCCTTCTGGGTAACCCCGTCGAGCACATGTTCAATGGCGGCCAACCGAGCCGGAGTGAGGACGCAAAGCCGCTGTTGTTGTGGTTGTTGTTGGAGCTTGAGATGATGGGAAGAGATGCGGGGAGGTATGGGAAGGTCCTAAACTCCTACTGGTGCCATATCATCACATTCTGGTGCAACGAAGAGTCATAATTAATGGAAACAAGTCCTTAACTGACATAGATTAAGAATAACTAGCAAGATGTCCTATAATTGTCTACGTGTGGTGCGGGGGACCTGGGCACGACATTTAATGGGGGAATGAAGGGGAAGATCGGCTCTAATGGGTGTTGTTTACAGACAATGGGACTAGGGAATGGGGTAAGGGGAGAGTTGGGGAGTATCGGAGAAGATAGGGGAATATTTACAAGCGGATATGGAGGTCAAATTCCATATTCGCAACATTGCACCCTTCTCTACCCTCGGGGCGTCCCGACCCGATAAATTTTTACCTACTTTAGTGTGGCACGCAATGTAGTTCCCTCTACTATTAACTCTACCCTGAGTGCGACAGTTTTACAGATATTCCCAAATGAGTAAATATGTCCCCCTGCGACGTTGCACCCTTCTCCTCTCAGAAACACACCCACAGGATAACCGAATCCGGAAAGAATTCTCAAACTAAACATACAGCCGGTAGGGAGCATTATTTACAAGACTACGCTGCTATTTACACTACGATCCAGGACCTGTCTTTGGAGGAACACATGCAGATGTTATGCATAGAGAGAGCGCGCTTGCCAACATCGATACACCAACCCACGAGTGCTCTGTGGCCGACGGCCCTTTAATAACGTGCAGAGCACCCTTTCCCAGCATCAAAAGCACCACCCCACCACCAATCGGTGCAGTCACCATTGTTCAATGAAATAAAAATAACTTCAACAACCCCTAACCCTGCAGGTGTCTCTTGCTCTTCTTGTGGTGCACTTGGTGGTGTTAATTATAAGTGGTTCACCTGTATGGCATAGGTGCCACGTTGACCCATAGGTCCATCCCCGGGTGGTGCTTGGCCGCAAACGAACTGCGGTCCATTGTGGGTGGCCACAAACATTGCGGTCCATATGGTGTACCGATCCAGGCAGCGAACAGCGAAAGTGCAGGCCCACAACTGCGTCGCCAGCACCTCTCTCTCCTCTCTCTCTACCCCAAAGCCAGATCCTCGGAGGTGGGAGACAACAGAAGAAACAAGTGAGTAAGGAGGTAAGGGCGCAAAAGTGCACGCAATATAAGGTAATGCACACTGGGGGCACATGGGAACCAGGTGAGACAGGTACGTTCCTATCGTACGCCCCCCCCCCACCAGGTAACCTACATGGCCCCTCCCTTACCCCTTACTGCATCCACACAACACAACACTACCCATAAACATCTACTTTACAAATCAACAAACATCCCTACTGTCTTCCCCGTTCCTCCCATATACCAAATTCGTCTTCTCTCCCTCCTAACCAATCAAATTTGCCATTTTCAACTCTCATCAAAATTTGCCATTACCAATTCATCATCAGTCCCTCCTAGGGAGGGAGAGATGGAATCACTCCAATGTCTCATCCACGTCGTGATGCGTCTCACAAATCCACACAGCGATTCATCTCCTGCAACACAAACAAAGAAAACACAGGTGTGGAGTCATCATCATCACCACAGGTAAGTGGCTGCGTATGGTGCGACAGGTTCATCAATCCTAACTATTTCCTAAATGACTTTAACAACTTTACACTACCCGGGGTCTTTCTCCGGCCAAACCATTGGCCCTCTTACACTATGGGTTCTAAAAACCAATTCCCATTGGCCAACTGTGGTGCTCTTCAATTTGGGGTCTCACTCCCCCGATTCATCTCCCGGTGCCCTCGCACAATTTCTGGGCTGCGGCGTGTACCTCTCCCAGTGGGTCTACCCACCTGCACACCTCCACCACTGCAGTTGCCTCCGAGCTTACCTGCTCCTTACCCTAACCTAACTACCTGGGGAAGGCCCTCTGGCACTCTCCCCACTCCGTGCCCTCTCTGGCACTGGGCTGCCCGATCCACACCCGGGATCCTCAGGCACCCACTCACAACTACCGGCTCCCAGAGCCCACCTGCGGCCTCACCTGGCCGACATCCTCACAGTGGTGGAGTGCCCAACCAACTACACACACTAACAGGCTACACGCCCCGCCATTTCCACAACACTAATGCACCCATTCACAACACCATTCTGCAACCGCACCACAAATGCCAATATCCAACCACAATTTACCTGCACCCTCTACCTAACACTTACACTACCCGCCCCGGGTGCTCGTGAAAGGGGTCCACTCTTCCCCCATCCACACCTTCGCACCATGCACACCACTCCGTACCACTCACTCCAACTCTCTCCACACACCTGTACCTGCACACCTGTGCTCTCACACCTGGTGCCACCTGCACCCTTCTCTCCCCAAGCGCATTCGCGCTGATCCACTCACTCACTACTCATACACTGCTCCACACACCTGTCCAGTTGCACACCTGTGCAATCACACCTGTTCAATTCTCACAAACACGGCATCATCTCAGCTAACTACTCCCTTCTGAAACTTGCGCTTCCCAGTCGTCCCTTTAAACTATTGCGCTCCCACGTCATTATCATCCATACTAATCTACCTGCGTCCCCACTACAGGTATCAGTCACTAACTAAACTTAACGTTACCTAAGGTCATCTTCTCTAGATCCCTACACACCATATCCTAACCCACCCGGGCTAGTTTTCACTGCCATACACCCCATAATCTATTGCTCCTTTGCCCCCCCACATGGGAAGGATGGTGGATTTGCCATCCCACCACATCGGGGGTCTCTCACTACCAATTTTGCACATCAAATTTCAACAAATCAAAAATTTGGCCAATCACTGCCCATCATCTGCCAATCACTACTGCCAATCCCTTGCCAATCATCAAATTTTGTTTTTCTCCAATTTTGGGTCCAAAACACTAACCTCATCACCCAGTCGACTCACTAATACCTCTCGGTGCGCCAATCCCTGTCCAAAGCCCGGCTTCGTAAAGCCAAGCAATGGATGCTGGTTGTTTTGTGCCAGCGGCTGGACACGTCCGGCACTCGGTGCAGGGAAGGAGGTTTACCCGGCCCGAGATCCCACGCACCTTCTCGGCACGGAACCATCCAATGTCCCGATCTCGACCTGCCGGAATTCCTCAACAAAAAGTGGTCGCCATGACGACTCTTTCTATCGGGCCGCCCGCTCCGCCTAGTGGAGCACGGACGTTCAAAGCGAGGCCCAGCACGGATCGCGCACGGCGGTCCTTTCGAACCCGCCGTGGCTCGGATCCCCGCTGGTTCTCGCGGCACGCGAAACCCGGCACGCACCGAGGGCCCGCTTCGGCTAAAAGTCGACCTAACCTTTAACCCGGTCACCGTCGATGCTTCACCTGCTCGCTTACACCCCGCAGCCCGTTCCTTGCTCACACCTCCAGCCGTTTCCATGCTCCTTGTACCGTTCCTTACACACCCAGGCACACCCATTCCACTCACAGCCTTGGTCACACACCTGACCACCGAACACTTTGGCACACATCCGTTGGTAGCACACCACACCAACACACCTCTTCGCGCCCCCTCCTCTGTCACCTCCTCTGTGACAATCACAGGTGTGCCCTCATTCGCACACCCATCCACGTGCCTCACCACCAACTCCAGCGTGCATTCCCACTCACGCTCTACCATTCCAGGTGTGCATCCTTCCATCCCAGGTGTACATCCTCGCTCACCTGTCACAACTAACTCACGCTCCTTGTCACTCTCACTACTTTCACCTCCATTCTTGACAGCGCACTCACCCTTACTCTTGACAGCGCAGTCTTTCCCCATGCACCTGTCCGTCACACACCTTTCTCGCGCACACTCTCCCGTTACACCCTCTGTAACACTCACCACAGGTGGACACTCTTCCTTACTTCTGACAGCGCACTCTTTCCTCATGCACCTGTCCGTCACACACCTTTCTCGCGCACACTCCTGCGCACACTCTCCCGTCACACCCTCTGTAACACTCACCACAGGTGGACACTCTTCCTTACTTCTGACAGCGCACTCTTTCCTCATGCACCTGTCCATCACACACCTTTCTCGCGCACACTCCTGCGCACACTCTCCCGTCACACCCTCTGTAACACTCACCACACCACGCTTCCATGTGCTCCCTCGCACACGCGCTACGACCGACTCACTCTCGCCAGCACACTCACTCCTTGGTACGCACTTTTTCCTCACACACCCCAGAGTCGGACTTTCTCGCACACCTCCTCTTTCGCACACCAGACCTGTCGCACACTTCACCAACGGCCTCTCACGGACACCCGGGTCTATCTCGACCCCCAAGCTTCTTAAATCCCCTGGCGCATCATACGCACGACCATATTGGTCACCACTTACACCGGGTCCTCTTCCTCTTCGCTTCTCTTCCATCACCTGCGAATCCCTCATCCGGTTAATGAGCACATCATCACGATCCAAACACAGACTTTGGACCAATTCTTTTATCTCCTCTTTTATCTCTTTCTTATCCCCTCTCCGTCGCTTCTTAATTTCGCTCATCCCTTCTTCCACTTCTTCTAATTTGTGCTTCACTTCTTTTATTCCCTGGTATGTCTCCTCAAGCTCGTCCTCCAAGGCTACCTTGACCGTTTCCATGTGCGTCCTCACCTGCCGGTCCTTCGTCTCCATTACCTCTACCACCTCGTCCAACCTCGTTGTCAGTCCCTCACGTACCATCTGACATTCCCTCTTCGTCGCCACCAAGTCATCTTTTAGTTCTCTCTGTGTCGCTTTTAATCCTCCTAATACCGCAGTGTTCCTTTGAACCTGCTCCACTAACTCCGTCTGTCCCACCGTCAGCTGCTCCACCTCCTGCGTCAGGTCCTCTATGCCCCCTTGTAACTTTACAGTCCCCTTTCTCACCTCCTTCTCCATGCGCTCCTTACAGTGCCTCACCTCCTCGCGCACTCCTCCGACCTCCTCACTCACTCCTCTTCTGATCTCCTCTCCCATCACTTGCATCTCCTGCCCAGATGCCACCCTCATCTGCTCCATTTCCTCCCTGTGAGCATCCAGTTTGGTTTCTACCCCCATTCTGACCCCCTCTATCTGCTGCTCCATTTGTTTAACTTCCCTTTCCGCTTGGTCCCTCATGTCCCTCAATTTGCCTTCCATACTGTTTTCTAACCCCTCTAACCCTTTTTGCATCCCTTCCATTTGATTCTCTTGAGCGGCCATTCTGTTTTCTACCCCCATTAACCCATTTCTCACCTCTTTTATCCCGTTGTCTAACCCCTCAAAATTATTGTCTAACTTCCCAAATTTCTTGTCTAACTCCTCAAAATTATTGTCTAACTTCCCAAATTTCTTGTCTAACCCCTCACCAGTACCCCTCGCTTCGTCCCTCATTACCCCCATTTGGCCCTCTAATCGCTCACCCTGAGCATCCATCCGGTTCCCCATTACCCCCATTTGGCCCTCTATTCGCCCACTATCAACCCTCATTTGGCCCTCCATCCTATCCATTTTTGCATTCAGTTGGGTCAAGAATAATCTGAGGTCAAACCCGGTTTGCCCAGCGTCCCCAGCCGCCACCGCAGGCTCGCCCTCCGCGGCGCCGCTATTTTGGGACCCTTCAACCACGTGAGCGAGCGCGCCATTTTGCGCGCCCGCTACTTCGTGCGTGACGGCGCTATTTTGCGAACCTGCCGCCCTCACTGCTTCGCTCTCCTCATGTCCCTCATTTTGGTCCTGGATCGACCCTACCTCACTCTCCCCTACCGGACCCCAGCCGTCTTGATCCGCCATAGCGCGACTTGCAAAATTCGAGTTTCGTAAAACAAAACAAATTTCGGCCGCTCCAAATTTTGACCAAATTTTTTTTTTCCTCTATTCGTTTTTTTTTTTTCTTCAAAATTTGGTCGGGCCTCGAATCTCACTCCCGACACCAATTGTTACAGATACGACTTTGATGGTATGGTGGGCCGAGCGGGATGGCCGCCGTATCCGTACAAGTTACCCGATTGTGCCCGAATGTTGACTAATCGCGCTACGCTGGCTCAATAGGAAAGAGAAGACACCCGGCTGGGTTATAATGACACAATACGACACCAGGGGTTCAGTTCTCAAGTATATTCGTACGGAAAAAGGTTAGATTACAGGGGCTAGAGGTATATTACAGGAAGACAGGCACTTAGACACACTCTTATATTAACCCTAGACAGACCACAGATAAACGGGACAACGCTGACTCACACGGGATTTGATGGCAAGGAAAGCGGCAGTCGATGGCTCAGGTGCACCTGGCTCAGGGACAGAATCACGTACGGTGGTGTCCAGCAGATGCGGGGAGGTCGCTCAGCGCTCGTGGGTCGCGACTTTGGTGGAGATGCCGGGGAGGTCGCTCAGCGCTCGGGAGGGTGGCGTCTTGTCCTTCCAAGCTCGGGGCGCATCTGACGTCACGTCCGGCGCGGGGCCGCGTATATCCGGCGGGGAGTCACGCCCTCGCTCGTTAGCTCCGCCCCATATGGCATCGGCCCATGGCTTCTCATTGGGTGCGGGGGTTACCGGCTCCGCCCTTGACGAGGGGCCGACAGGGAGCCCCCTTCTGGGTAACCCCGTCGAGCACATGTTCAATGGCGGCCAACCGAGCCGGAGTGAGGACGCAAAGCCGCTGTTGTTGTGGTTGTTGTTGGAGCTTGAGATGATGGGAAGAGATGCGGGGAGGTATGGGAAGGTCCTAAACTCCTACTGGTGCCATATCATCACATTCTGGTGCAACGAAGAGTCATAATTAATGGAAACAAGTCCTTAACTGACATAGATTAAGAATAACTAGCAAGATGTCCTATAATTGTCTACGTGTGGTGCGGGGGACCTGGGCACGACATTTAATGGGGGAATGAAGGGGAAGATCGGCTCTAATGGGTGTTGTTTACAGACAATGGGACTAGGGAATGGGGTAAGGGGAGAGTTGGGGAGTATCGGAGAAGATAGGGGAATATTTACAAGCGGATATGGAGGTCAAATTCCATATTCGCAACAATATATATATATATATATATATATATATATATATATATATATATATATATATATATATATATATATTTACTCATTATTTGCTTATCACCTATATTAATTTTACAAGCACGTCTCCAATTCATTCAATCTTTTAGGATTATTGTTTCACACTATTTGACCGTTTTACGAGTCACCCGGAAAGGGTTATCAACTTATCACGTTCGAACTTCAAACTTCCATGCCATTAAAAAAGGAAGTCCTTATGTAATCTACTAGTCCCCGACTGCAAAGCCGCAATGAGCCGGCGAAGCCAAAGCCCCTTGCCACTAATTTACCCATCACTGTGGCATCAGTAGCTTAGGTAGTTGGTATTAGGTAGGTGTAGTAGGTACCGTACCTAGTTGAAAATGACACCATTTACATTGTGCATGAGATTAAAATTTATAAAATTTCCTTCTTCATTAATTCGGTGAATTCCGTCTCAACCTCGGATATTTCCGGCCATGAAAAACTATCCCCTACGGCCACGAGATTTCGAAAAAAGAATTCTTCGTCATTTTTAGAATATTTGACGCCGTTTTCAGCCTCGGAAACACGGTATCCGGGAACAAGCTTTTTGGAAATATTTTTTCTAATACTCCACTCATTGGTTGTGATGTTTGGTGACGATTTCCATTGAAGATAACCAGGGCCCACGCGCGCCCGGCCAACGAGCTTGCTCTTGAAGTATTTGAATGACAAATTAGAGGTGCATAACATTGTGAATCAATAAAAGACGGGTGAAAGAAACTCCTATTGAACTTTTTCCCAATTTTTTTTTGCCATTCTACCGCATCCGGAAGAAGGCGGCCTCCATTGAGCGATTTGCTGCGTCAAAGCTTCCAAATTCTCAAAGGATCCACCAAAATGTGCCTTTTCAACATAACACGTACGCGTTCATTCACAACACCGCCCTCGCCGGCTATTACGAATAAATGATTACAAATATTTATTTTCCCAATCTGTCATCTTCGACTTTCCTATAATAAATCACCTTACCCCTTCGACGCCAAACTGGGTAATGTTTTTTTTACCCGGCATGCTTTTTGTTTTCCTCAAACTTTATCAAAACATTTATATGCATGACCTTCCATGTATCCTTCAAATAAAGGTTAATACATATTCCTGTGGGCGTTTTTTTTGGTTTTTTTTTCCTACCACCATTGCTCTTATAGTTAATCCAAATGTTTTACCTTCATCCAGGAGTCCTTCCTTTTAGACCCGTACTAAAAATGATTTCTTAACACTATAACAATACATTTTTACGCATGACCTTTCATATATGCTAACAAGAAAGTATAATGAATATTCCTGTGTCTCTTATTTTATTTTTCTTTCACCATCGCTGCAAAATAGCACTTCACTGTTCAACTTCCCATCCCAACTTGGGTCTCTTTATAGGAGATAAATAATGACCACCCAGCGAACCACCCTCATTTGCCTACTCTCTTGGTTTGAGCTCTCAATAATTCATACCCTAACTTTCATACCTCGATGAATGACCCTTTATCGGACCGCCCCTCGGCCATGAAATGCTGCATACAAACGACCGACTACCGCACCACTGCTTTTCAGTCCAAGCAACAGGTGCTTTACTATAACCCAATCAAACACGCCCGTCAACAGCACCTTCCACGAGATTAATATGGGCTGAAAGTTTTCTGCCCTTGTGACCAAGACAACTGAAAGTCGACATGGAATTTAATGCACAGGGACGCAGCCTCCTCAAGCTGTGCACAAGAATGTGTCACACAATATCCTCACGACATTGTACGCTGATTCTAATAGGTACAGTAACAAATGCTACGATGGACAAATTTTCCACGACTGTGGCATTGCACCCAAACCTGCTTATCAAGGGACTCAATTACAGGCACACTCACAAAAAGAAAAAGAAAAAACAACAACACCAAAGAAACACACCTCACATCCCACCGATGATGACAGCCAATAAGCAATGACACCTGTACTTTATAGTTTATAGTTTATAGTTTATAGTTTATTTTCATTCAGAAACTTCAGGTTCCTTGGCATGTTTGACATTTTACCAATGCCGTATATTCAAAGAATACACCTCAAACAATGTAAAGAAATAATTACATTTACTTATGATTTTCCTTTTTTGCAACAATAAAAACCTCACAACTCACTCTCAAAAAGAACGCGCTTCTGAATGCAAAAGTTCATTTTACTACAACTTGTAAGACAAATCTAGTGCATAGTGATTTATATGAAAAACACAATCACCATCAAGTTATCCCTCTGTTTTGAAAAAGTACCCACATTATGAACTTACAACTTCGCTGACTTGTTCAAAGTTACAACTTTAATAAAAACAGACATTTACGTCCATGCCCCAAATTCACAGATCCTAATGTACAAGCGAAAACGTTCAAACTTTCAAAGTCAAACAGTGACACAGGAAAACATTGACAGAGTCCAAATGTCCCGAAAAGACTCCAATATCACTTCGACTATATTGAACAACGCCTTGATTTACCAGCAATTTCCTTTCAAAACTCTTTTTGGATGCTAGCCATGATGCTTCTTTGCTCCCTCAACGATATGAATGAAGCTCGTCAATGCCAAACCGGAAATGATATTTCTCTCCTAGACAGATAACGTGCCACATATACGGTGCACCAAAGCATCCTGTTCACCAAAGTCGTCTCCTCTTAACATATCCATGCGAACCTCGACGCATGCCTTGTGCACTTGGTCTCTTGTCGCAAAGAGGATTTTTGTCTCAAGTCGCTTTCCTCTTCAGCCTGCACTTCCTCAAAGCAGTGATCTCGGCCGGGTGCTTTTTCGGGTGTTCAACGATAATCTCTGCGACTCTCTCAAAAATCCGCTCTATGTGTTGGCCGATGACTCTGACCAATCTCTCATGCACCGTACCTCATCGCTCAAACCGGCAGCCACTGATGCTGCTGCATCAGTTCAAAAATGGGTGCCAATCCTTTTTTATTATTCACATCATCACAGCAAGCAACAAGCGGACTACTAACAGGTGAGCCGCAACTATAAGGGCCTCCTATTCGGCCTACTGCCTTCGTGCAGTACTTGGGCGACGCCTTGACATTCTTACGATGCTCAAAATGACCTCCAGCAAGGCGCGGGATACCTGCAAGCAATTGGTTTCGACAGAGCTGTCGGCAGAAGCCACAGAACCCCTGGAAATGCGGGGTTCCACTCTCCCCCTGCTCCAGTTGAAACACATATTCAGTTACAGGCGGGTAACCTTTAAACTGTACCTCTAATTCAACGGCGCAAAGAGTGGGGTTATTCAAAGTGAATATCCACGCCCAACAAGGGCCGTGGTGGGCGTGCTTTGCCTGAACGGCAACTCTTAGTTGCGCCATATTAGATCTAGAGATTATTTGGCCGTCCAAAAGGGCCAAAGGCTAATTCCTTACCGGCTTATCAATGAGCTGTACGCGATGGTCGATTCTTCTCTGTACTGCTGCGATGTCCAGAGTGGGATACCATTCCTCCGCGACTTTATTTGACGTCATTATCACCAGGGCGGAGGCAAAAACTACAGTTGATCCCTTTATCTCCAATCTCAACAGCTAACGGTCTAACAGCTGCAAAGCTGCAACAATGCCGTATATGGCATATCGCTTTCTCCATCGAATTCGTCCATGATTACAATGTGCTGACCCAAGTACCCGTCCCACCAACGCCCTGCTGCTTTGAAGTAGTACCTTCAACTTTGCTTCGCAAGTTCAAATGCCATTTTGCTTTTTCCAACTCCTGTTGGGCCTATTAACGCCAAACATGTCGTCTTGAAATCCCTTTCTGTCGCATTCATGTCGTATAGATGCAACAATTGTCTGTACTTCCTTATATACAATAAAGGATGCTGCTGCATCAGTTCAAAAATGGGTGCCAATCCTTTTTTATTATTCACATCATCACAGCAAGCAACAAGCGGACTACTAACAGGTGAGCCGCAACTATAAGGGCCTCCTATTCGGCCTACTGCCTTCGTGCAGTACTTTGGCAAGTCCTTGACATTCTTACGATGCTCAAAATGAACTCCAGCAAGGCGCGAGATAGCTGCAAGCAACTGCTTTCGACAGAGCTGTCGGCAGAAGCGACAGAACCCCTGCAAATGCGGGGTTCCACTCTCCCCCTCCTCCAGTTGAAACACATATTCAGGTACACGCGGGTAAGCTTTAAACTGTACCTCTAATTCAACGGCGGGAAAAGTGGGGTTATTCAAAGTGAATATCCACGCCCTGCAAGGGCCGTGGTGGGCGTGGTTTGCTTTAACGGCAACTCCTAGTTGCGCCGTATTAGATCTAGACATTATTTGGCCGTCCAAAAGGGCCAAAGCCTATAGTAATACATAAGGCTCTGCCTTCGCTGACGCGTATAGCCTTTGGGCGGGGATACTACACCTGGAAAAACCCTAACGATACAATACTCCATCCCTGACGCTAGGCTCGCTCGCTTCGCTCACTCCGATATGATACAATACAATACAATACAATGGTGATGCGAAAACGTTTTGGGTTAAGGGAGAACATCTGCAATCGGTAATTGGGATTAATTCTCCGTATTCCCAAAAACCAGGTTCGACGATCGTCTACTTCCCGTTCTAGGGTGGCAAGCGGTATGGTTATCGGAAGAAGTGCAGTCCCAGACGGAGGACTTTCAGGCCACGGCGCAGCTTCCGCAGAGGCCTACGGGGAAGAAAGAGCACAAGCAGATTCAGCAAAAAGACTCTCATCGTCACGATGGAGCATACAATGAAACCAGAAGACTTCAAAGAGGGCAAATTGACACTGTACATAAACAAAGAGGGCCATTGCCGTACTGCCCCGATCCTTCAGCAAACCAGTGCGAGACAATACGACGATTATAACCCCGAACTAAAGGAACTGTTTGCCTCCCATGTTGTCTATACTATCGAGTGCTTTAAAATCGCCATTGAATCCTATTCCTCCGGGGCACAGACAAAATCACAGACTGTTCAAACAAGTGCAACATCCCTTGCAATGTCGACAAATGTCACACTATCACGATGTCTTTCCAAAAAGACGATCCGGCCAAACACACCATCGTCGACTTTGTCAACAATCGTCTAAAAAAAACTTGTGTTAGAGTACTCAAGACTTTCGTTTCCAAATGTGCCATGATATTTCCTTGCAAAACCACATGACCAAACCGGCCGGCTAAACCGTTCCCCAAACGTCTATCTTCCATCGTGCAAACTCCTTCGTTGGCACACCCGACATCCTGAACACACAAAATTCAATTTCGTGCCAACCTCAATGGAATACCGACTGCTCTACCGGCAGGGCTGCTACTCCTGCCAACAGGTACCTCGGCTTTACACTCTTGAAAAGCAAACTTTCAAAAATTAATTGTGATGTCTTCAAATGAAACCGACGCTGATGACCTTTCGTTCCCTCGCCACACACGACTTCTTGGTCCTTGTTAGGTTCCACACACTCCTGTGAAGCCTACCTACAACAGGTGTATGTCTCCACAAATATTCCTTCACACCACACAACATGTACCAGCAACATTGCCTGAATGTTGAAACGACCAGAATCAAGATTCTCTACTCACATTCACCCTTTCGTTCCTCTTTTCCGTCCCCCCCTCGCAAATACATTCCATCACTACGTTCACACTAACATTGCCACCCTTTGCATCCTTGCCACTTCGTACCCTTCCTTCCGTCCATGGTACACTGAATCTTGTGGTCAGGCACTTGCCCTGAAACAACTTCCCTTTGCCTCTCACAAAACAAATCCAACTGAAGGCAATCTCAGTTCCTTCCACCAAGCTCGGAACAACTATGTGTCTACCCTCAGCAATCCCACGAAGCACTCACGATCTCTCCACACTCAATAATGAACGAGCAAACCTGTCTCCTTCCTCCAAATGCTGCTGACGTCTGGTCAAATGGGTTTCTCTTATTTCTTCCCCCACCGCCATCCCCTCCCTTACCTCAAATGCCTACACCGTTGACACCGCACATGACAAAGCTGAATGCCTCAGCTCTTTATTTGCCTCGAAATCTTATGTCCCAAACCCATCTCTCTCTCTCTCTCTCTCTTCGCTCTCTTCCCCAGTCGAACCCAACTGCTCCTCACTCTGTCTCCTTCTCCCCTGACAAGATAGACAAGCTTCTATCAAAACTCGACTCTCATTCTCTAACTAAAAGAGACCACATCAACCCAGGCATCTTAAATCCCTGCTCTGGCGCTCCGTTTCACCCTCCCTCTGTTCTGTTCACCCTCTTTTGCTCAACATCATCTACCAGCCAAACCTCACACTCTTACTATGTCTCTCTGAAAAGACCAACGCAAAAAAACCCTTCCATATACTTTCTCAACAATCCCCTCGAAAAAGTTATATCCCTCAAGCTTTTAAGTCTCACTATCTGCCATGATCTTTCTTGGTAAAACCCCATTTCCAACCTGCCCTCCAAAGCGTCCACGACTACGCATCCTTCATCGTGTGAAGTCCTTCCTGGGCACACCTGCCCTACTCACCACATAAAAGCCTTTCATCCACAGCTCCATACAATACTGTTCCCCCCTCTGTACCGATGCTCCGGCCTCACACCCACCTCCGATCCACGCTCTTCACACCAAAGCTTTCACAATCATTACAATGGCCTGCAATGAAACTAACTCCAAGGGCCTTTCACTCACTCACCGCAGCCAGGTTTATGGTCTTTCTGTCTTCCGCCGACTCCTCTCCGGCCTTACTCCCCCAACTCTCTCTGTCCTCTGTCCGCCTAATACTCCTACAGGTCGCACAACATCTGCCAGCAACCCTCTTATCGTTAAACTACCAAAATCTAGGCTCTCTGCTCACCTTCACTCTTCCAATCCCCTTTTGTCCCACCTCTGGAACAAACTCCCCCCCACTCCCTTCAATCCCACTCCTCCCTCAAGGTGTTTAAAACAACTGTTCACCACCATCTCTCATGTCATCTCACCTTATCTTATCTCCTTATCTTCCCCCATCCAAAACCTTGCTCTTTTCTACCCCGACTACTTCACCGGCAATACACTTTTTTTGAAATTCAAAACTTCTTTCCTGAAAGTCCTTGCAGTGTTCGTATATTTCATACCACTGCCACCTCCCCCCCCCAACAATACTCCCTCTCCCACATTTCTCTCCATATCAGTGCTCTCAAATGTGTCGTTTGTGTCTTTGCCCCTCTCTCCCCATCTTGTCTACCGCTCCCCTTATTTTGTGTTTTATGTGCCGCTCTGACTTTCTCATTAATGTTACCTCTTTCGCGACCCTCGATCTTCGCTCTAAAATGAACCAAAAATTGAACCCTAACCCTAACCCTAACCCTAACCCTAACCCTAACCCTAACCCTAACCCTAACCCTAACCCTAACCCTAACCCTAACCCTAACCCTAACCCTAACCCTAACCCTAACCCTAACCCTAACAACCCTAACCCTAACCCTAACCCTAACAACCCTAACAACCCTAACCCTAACCCTAACCCTAACCCTAACCCTAACAACCCTAACCCTAACCCTAACAACTCGGTTGAAAAACCACTTTTCGCACTTGTGTTGGTGCAGGAAAACACTTTTGCACTTGTATTAGTGTGGAAAAAACACTTTTCGCACTTGTGTTAGTGTTGAAAAACCACTTTTCGCACTTGTGTTAGTGTTGAAAAACCACTTTTCGCACTTGTGTTAGTGTTGAAAAACCACTTTTCGCACTTGTGTTGGTGCAGGAAACCACTTTTGCACTTGTATTAGTGTGGAAAAAACACTTTTCGCACTTGTGTTAGTGTTGAAAAACCACTTTTCGCACTTGTGTTAGTGTTGAAAAACCACTTTTCGCACTTGTGTTGGTGCAGGAAACCACTTTTGCACTTGTATTAGTGTGGAAAAAACACTTTTCACACTTGTGATGATGTTGAAAAACCACTTTTCGCACTTGTGTTAGTGTTGAAAAACCACTTTTCACACTTGTGTTAGTGTTGAAAAACCACTTTTCGCACTTGTGTTGGTGCAGGAAACCACTTTTGCACTTGTATTAGTGTGGAAAAAACACTTTTCGCACTTGTGTTAGTGTTGAAAAACCACTTTTCGCACTTGTGTTAGTGTTGAAAAACCACTTTTCGCACTTGTGTTGTTGCAGGAAACCACTTTTGCACTTGTATTAGTGTGGAAAAAACACTTTTCGCACTTGTGATGATGTTGAAAAACCACTTTTCGCACTTGTGTTAGTGTTGAAAAACCACTTTTCACACTTGTGTTAGTGTTGAAAAACCACTTTTCGCACTTGTGTTGGTGCAGGAAACCACTTTTGCACTTGTATTAGTGTGGAAAAAACACTTTTAGCACTTGTGATGATGTTGAAAAACCACTTTTCGCACTTGTGTTAGTGTTGAAAAACCACTTTTCACACTTGTGTTAGTGTTGAAAAACCACATTTTCGCACTTGTGTTGGTGCAGGAAACCAATTTTGCACTTGTATTAGTGTGGAAAAAACACTTTTCGCAATTGTGTTAGTGTTGAAAAACCACTTTTCGCACTTGTGTTAGTGTTGAAAAACCACTTTTCGCACTTGTGTTAGTGTTGAAAAACCACTTTTCGCACTTGTGTTGGTGCAGGAAACCACTTTTGCACTTGTATTAGTGTGGATAAAACACTTTTCGCAATTGTGTTAGTGTTGAAAAACCACTTTTCGCACTTGTGTTAGTGTTGAAAAACCACTTTTCGCACTTGTGTTAGTGTTGAAAAACCACTTTTCGCACTTGTGTTGGTGCAGGAAACCACTTTTGCACTTGTATTAGTGTGGAAAAAACACTTTTCGCATTTGTGTTAGTGTTGAAAAACCACTTTTCGCACTTGTGTTAGTGTTGAAAAACCACTTTTCGCACTTGTGTTAGTGTTGAAAAACCACTTTTCGCACTTGTGTTGGTGCAGGAAACCACTTTTGCACTTGTATTAGTGTGGAAAAAACACTTTTTGCACTTGTGATGGTGTTGAAAAACCACTTTTCACACTTGTGTTAGTGTTGAAAAACCACTTTTCACACTTGTGTTAGTGTTGAAAAACCACTTTTCGCACTTGTGTTGGTGCAGGAAACCACTTTTGCACTTGTATTAGTGTGGAAAAAACACTTTTCGCACTTGTGTTAGTGTTGAAAAACCACTTTTCACACTTGTGTTAGTGTTGAAAAACCACTTTTCGCACTTGTGTTAGTGTTGAAAAACCACTTTTCGCACTTGTGTTGGTGCAGCAAACCACTTTTGCAATTGTATTAGTGTGGAAAAAACACTTTTCGCACTTGTGTTAGTGTTGAAAAACCACTTTTCGCACTTGTGTTAGTGTTGAAAAACCACTTTTCGCACTTGTGTTAGTGTTGAAAAACCACTTTTCGCACTTGTGTTGGTGCAGGAAACCACTTTTGCACTTGTATTAGTGTGGAAAAAACACTTTTCGCACTTGTGTTAGTGTTGAAAAACTACTTTTCGCACTTGTGTTAGTGTTGAAAAACCACTTTTCGCACTTGTGTTGGTGCAGGAAACCACTTTTGCACTTGTATTAGTGTGGAAAAAACACTTTTCGCACTTGTGATGGTGTTGAAAAACAACTTTTCGCACTTGTGTTAGTGTTGAAAAACCACTTTTCACACTTGTGTTAGTGTTGAAAAACCACATTTTCGCACTTGTGTTGGTGCAGGAAACCAATTTTGCACTTGTATTAGTGTGGAAAAAACACTTTTCGCACTTGTGTTAGTGTTGAAAAACCACTTTTCGCACTTGTGTTAGTGTTGAAAAACCACTTTTCGCACTTGTGTTAGTGTTGAAAAACCACTTTTCGCACTTGTGTTGGTGCAGGAAACCACTTTTGCACTTGTATTAGTGTGGAAAAAACACTTTTTGCACTTGTGATGGTGTTGAAAAACCACTTTTCACACTTGTGTTAGTGTTGAAAAACCGCTTTTCACACTTGTGTTAGTGTTGAAAAACCACTTTTCGCACTTGTGTTGGTGCAGGAAACCACTTTTGCACTTGTATTAGTGTGGAAAAAACACTTTTCGCACTTGTGTTAGTGTTGAAAAACCACTTTTCACACTTGTGTTAGTGTTGAAAAACCACTTTTCGCACTTGTGTTAGTGTTGAAAAACCACTTTTCGCACTTGTGTTGGTGCAGCAAACCACTTTTGCAATTGTATTAGTGTGGAAAAAACACTTTTCGCACTTGTGTTAGTGTTGAAAAACCACTTTTCGCACTTGTGTTAGTGTTGAAAAACCACTTTTCGCACTTGTGTTAGTGTTGAAAAACCACTTTTCGCACTTGTGTTGGTGCAGGAAACCACTTTTGCACTTGTATTAGTGTGGAAAAAACACTTTTCGCACTTGTGTTAGTGTTGAAAAACTACTTTTCGCACTTGTGTTAGTGTTGAAAAACCACTTTTCGCACTTGTGTTGGTGCAGGAAACCACTTTTGCACTTGTATTAGTGTGGAAAAAACACTTTTCGCACTTGTGATGGTGTTGAAAAACAACTTTTCGCACTTGTGTTAGTGTTGAAAAACCACTTTTCACACTTGTGTTAGTGTTGAAAAACCACATTTTCGCACTTGTGTTGGTGCAGGAAACCAATTTTGCACTTGTATTAGTGTGGAAAAAACACTTTTCGCACTTGTGTTAGTGTTGAAAAACCACTTTTCGCACTTGTGTTAGTGTTGAAAAACCACTTTTCGCACTTGTGTTAGTGTTGAAAAACCACTTTTCGCACTTGTGTTGGTGCAGGAAACCACTTTTGCACTTGTATTAGTGTGGATAAAACACTTTTCGCAATTGTGTTAGTGTTGAAAAACCACTTTTCGCACTTGTGTTGGTGTTGAAAAACCACTTTTCGCACTTGTGTTAGTGTTGAAAAACCACTTTTCGCACTTGTGTTGGTGCAGGAAACCACTTTTGCACTTGTATTAGTGTGGAAAAAACACTTTTCGCACTTGGGTTAGTGTTGAAAAACCACTTTTCGCACTTGTGTTAGTGTTGAAAAACCACTTTTCGCACTTGTGTTATTGTTGAAAAACCACTTTTCGCACTTGTGTTGGTGCAGGAAACCACTTTTGCACTTGTATTAGTGTGGAAAAAACACTTTTCGCACTTGTGTTAGTGTTGAAAAACCACTTTTCGCACTTGTGTTAGTGTTGAAAAACCACTTTTCGCACTTGTGTTAGTGTTGAAAAACCACTTTTCGCACTTGTGTTGGTGCAGGAAACCAATTTTGCACTTGCATTAGTGTGGAAAAAACACTTTTCGCACTTCTGTTAGTGTTGAAAAACCACTTTTCGCACTTGTGTTAGTGTTGAAAACCCACTTTTCGCACTTATGTTGGTGCAGGAAACCACTTTTGCACTTGTATTAGTGTGGAAAAAACACTTTTTGCACTTGTGATGGTGTTGGAAAACCACTTTTCGCACTTGTGTTAGTGTTGAAAAACCACTTTTCACACTTGTGTTAGTGTTGAAAAACCACTTTTCGCACTTGTGTTGGTGCAGGAAACCACTTTTGCACTTGTATTAGTGTGGAAAAAACACTTTTCGCACTTGTGTTAGTGTTGAAAAACCACTTTTCGCACTTGTGTTAGTGTTGAAAAACCACTTTTCGCACTTGTGTTAGTGTTGAAAAACCACTTTTCGCACTTGTGTTGGTGCAGGAAACCACTTTTGCACTTGTATTAGTGTGGAAAAAACACTTTTCGCACTTGTGTTAGTGTTGAAAAACCACTTTTCGCACTTGTGTTGGTGCAGGAAACCACTTTTGCACTTGTATTAGTGTGGAAAAAACACTTTTTGCACTTGTGTTAGTGTTGAAAAACCACTTTTCACACTTGTGTTAGTGTTGAAAAACCACTTTTCACACTTGTGTTGGTGCAGGAAACCAATTTTGCACTTGTATTAGTGTGGAAAAAACACTTTTCGCAATTGTGTTAGTGTTGAAAAACCACTTTTCGCACTTGTGTTAGTGTTGAAAAACCACTTTTCGCACTTGTGTTAGTGTTGAAAAACCACTTTTCGCACTTGTGTTGGTGCAGGAAACCACTTTTGCACTTGTATTAG
Source organism: Myxine glutinosa (assembly GCF_964187855.1). Classification (NCBI taxonomy): domain Eukaryota; kingdom Metazoa; phylum Chordata; class Myxini; order Myxiniformes; family Myxinidae; genus Myxine; species Myxine glutinosa. The sequence goes on along the minus strand of NW_027616496.1, from coordinate 93,651 downwards.
TGTGGATAAAACACTTTTCGCAATTGTGTTAGTGTTGAAAAACCACTTTTCGCACTTGTGTTAGTGTTGAAAAACCACTTTTCGCACTTGTGTTAGTGTTGAAAAACCACTTTTCGCACTTGTGTTGGTGCAGGAAACCACTTTTGCACTTGTATTAGTGTGGAAAAAACACTTTTCGCACTTGTGTTAGTGTTGAAAAACCACTTTTCACACTTGTGTTAGTGTTGAAAAACCACTTTTCGCACTTGTGTTAGTGTTGAAAAACCACTTTTCGCACTTGTGTTGGTGCAGGAAACCACTTTTGCACTTGTATTAGTGTGGAAAAAACACTTTTCGCACTTGTGTTAGTGTTGAAAAACCACTTTTCGCACTTGTGTTAGTGTTGAAAAACCACTTTTCGCACTTGTGTTAGTGTTGAAAAACCACTTTTCGCACTTGTGTTGGTGCAGGAAACCACTTTTGCACTTGTATTAGTGTGGAAAAAACACTTTTCGCACTTGTGTTAGTGTTGAAAAACCACTTTTCGCACTTGTGTTAGTGTTGAAAAACCACTTTTCGCACTTGTGTTGGTGCAGGAAACCACTTTTGCACTTGTATTAGTGTGGAAACTACACTTTTCGCACTTGTGATGGTGTTGAAAAACCACTTTTCGCACTTGTGTTAGTGTTGAAAAACCACTTTTCACACTTGTGTTAGTGTTGAAAAACCACTTTTCGCACCTGTGTTGGTGCAGGAAACCACTTTTGCACTTGCATTAGTGTGGATAAAACACTTTTCGCAATTGTGTTAGTGTTGAAAAACCACTTTTCGCACTTGTGTTGGTGTTGAAAAACCACTTTTCGCACTTGTGTTTGTGTTGAAAAACCTCTTTTCGCACTTGTGTTGGTGCAGGAAACCACTTTTGCACTTGTATTAGTGTGGAAAAAACACTTTTCGCACTTGTGTTAGTGTTGAAAAACCACTTTTCGCACTTGTGTTAGTGTTGAAAAACCACTTTTCGCACTTGTGTTATTGTTGAAAAACCACTTTTCGCACTTGTGTTGGTGCAGGAAACCACTTTTGCACTTGTATTAGTGTGGAAAAAACACTTTTCGCACTTGTGTTAGTGTTGAAAAACCACTTTTCGCACTTGTGTTAGTGTTGAAAAACCACTTTTCGCACTTGTGTTAGTGTTGAAAAACCACTTTTCGCACTTGTGTTGGTGCAGGAAACCAATTTTGCACTTGCATTAGTGTGGAAAAAACACTTTTCGCACTTCTGTTAGTGTTGAAAAACCACTTTTCGCACTTGTGTTAGTGTTGAAAACCCACTTTTCGCACTTATGTTGGTGCAGGAAACCACTTTTGCACTTGTATTAGTGTGGAAAAAACACTTTTTGCACTTGTGATGGTGTTGGAAAACCACTTTTCGCACTTGTGTTAGTGTTGAAAAACCACTTTTCACACTTGTGTTATGGTTGAAAAACCACTTTTCGCACTTGTGTTGGTGCAGGAAACCACTTTTGCACTTGTATTAGTGTGGAAAAAACACTTTTCGCACTTGTGTTAGTGTTGAAAAACCACTTTTCGCACTTGTGTTAGTGTTGAAAAACCACTTTTCGCACTTGTGTTAGTGTTGAAAAACCACTTTTCGCACTTGTGTTGGTGCAGGAAACCACTTTTGCACTTGTATTAGTGTGGAAAAAACACTTTTCGCACTTGTGTTAGTGTTGAAAAACCACTTTTCGCACTTGTGTTGGTGCAGGAAACCACTTTTGCACTTGTATTAGTGTGGAAAAAACACTTTTTGCACTTGTGTTAGTGTTGAAAAACCACTTTTCACACTTGTGTTAGTGTTGAAAAACCACTTTTCACACTTGTGTTGGTGCAGGAAACCAATTTTGCACTTGTATTAGTGTGGAAAAAACACTTTTCGCAATTGTGTTAGTGTTGAAAAACCACTTTTCGCACTTGTGTTAGTGTTGAAAAACCACTTTTCGCACTTGTGTTAGTGTTGAAAAACCACTTTTCGCACTTGTGTTGGTGCAGGAAACCACTTTTAGCACTTGTGATGATGTTGAAAAACCACTTTTCGCAATTGTGTTAGTGTTGAAAAACCACTTTTCGCACTTGTGTTAGTGTTGAAAAACCACTTTTCGCACTTGTGTTAGTGTTGAAAAACCACTTTCGCACTTGTGTTGGTGCAGGAAACCACTTTTGCACTTGTATTAGTGTGGAAAAAACACTTTTCGCACTTGTGTTAGTGTTGAAAAACCACTTTTCGCACTTGTGTTAGTGTTGAAAAACCACTTTTCGCACTTGTGTTGGTGCAGGAAACCACTTTTGCACTTGTATTAGTGTGGATAAAACACTTTTCGCAATTGTGTTAGTGTTGAAAAACCACTTTTCGCACTTGTGTTAGTGTTGAAAAACCACTTTTCGCACTTGTGTTAGTGTTGAAAAACCACTTTTCGCACTTGTGTTAGTGTTGAAAAACCACTTTTCGCACTTGTGTTGGTGCAGGAAACCACTTTTGCACTTGTATTAGTGTGGAAAAAACACTTTTCGCACTTGTGTTAGTGTTGAAAAACCACTTTTCGCACTTGTGTTAGTGTTGAAAAACCACTTTTCGCACTTGTGTTGGTGCAGGAAACCACTTTTGCACTTGTATTAGTGTGGAAACTACACTTTTCGCACTTGTGATGGTGTTGAAAAACCACTTTTCGCACTTGTGTTAGTGTTGAAAAACCACTTTTCACACTTGTGTTAGTGTTGAAAAACCACTTTTCGCACCTGTGTTGGTGCAGGAAACCACTTTTGCACTTGCATTAGTGTGGATAAAACACTTTTCGCAATTGTGTTAGTGTTGAAAAACCACTTTTCGCACTTGTGTTGGTGTTGAAAAACCACTTTTCGCACTTGTGTTTGTGTTGAAAAACCTCTTTTCGCACTTGTGTTGGTGCAGGAAACCACTTTTGCACTTGTATTAGTGTGGAAAAAACACTTTTCGCACTTGTGTTAGTGTTGAAAAACCACTTTTCGCACTTGTGTTAGTGTTGAAAAACCACTTTTCGCACTTGTGTTATTGTTGAAAAACCACTTTTCGCACTTGTGTTGGTGCAGGAAACCACTTTTGCACTTGTATTAGTGTGGAAAAAACACTTTTCGCACTTGTGTTAGTGTTGAAAAACCACTTTTCGCACTTGTGTTAGTGTTGAAAAACCACTTTTCGCACTTGTGTTAGTGTTGAAAAACCACTTTTCGCACTTGTGTTGGTGCAGGAAACCACTTTTGCACTTGTATTAGTGTGGAAAAAACACTTTTCGCACTTGTGTTAGTGTTGAAAAACCACTTTTCGCACTTGTGTTAGTGTTGAAAAACCACTTTTCGCACTTGTGTTGGTGCAGGAAACCACTTTTGCACTTGTATTAGTGTGGAAAAAACACTTTTCGCACTTGTGATGATGTTGAAAAACCACTTTTCGCACTTGTGTTAGTGTTGAAAAACCACTTTTCACACTTGTGTTAGTGTTGAAAAACCACTTTTCGCACTTGTGTTGGTGCAGGAAACCACTTTTGCACTTGTATTAGTGTGGAAAAAACACTTTTCGCACTTGTGATGATGTTGAAAAACCACTTTTCGCACTTGTGTTAGTGTTGAAAAACCACTTTTCACACTTGTGTTAGTGTTGAAAAACCACATTTTCGCACTTGTGTTGGTGCAGGAAACCAATTTTGCACTTGTATTAGTGTGGAAAAAACACTTTTCGCAATTGTGTTAGTGTTGAAAAACCACTTTTCGCACTTGTGTTAGTGTTGAAAAACCACTTTTCGCACTTGTGTTAGTGTTGAAAAACCACTTTTCGCACTTGTGTTGGTGCAGGAAACCACTTTTGCACTTGTATTAGTGTGGATAAAACACTTTTCGCAATTGTGTTAGTGTTGAAAAACCACTTTTCGCACTTGTGTTAGTGTTGAAAAACCACTTTTCGCACTTGTGTTAGTGTTGAAAAACCACTTTTCGCACTTGTGTTGGTGCAGGAAACCACTTTTGCACTTGTATTAGTGTGGAAAAAACACTTTTCGCATTTGTGTTAGTGTTGAAAAACCACTTTTCGCACTTGTGTTAGTGTTGAAAAACCACTTTTCGCACTTGTGTTAGTGTTGAAAAACCACTTTTCGCACTTGTGTTGGTGCAGGAAACCACTTTTGCACTTGTATTAGTGTGGAAAAAACACTTTTTGCACTTGTGTTAGTGTTGAAAAACCACTTTTCCACTTGTGTTAGTGTTGAAAAACCACTTTTCGCACTTGTGTTGGTGCAGGAAACCACTTTTGCACTTGTATTAGTGTGGAAAAAACACTTTTCGCACTTTTGTTAGTGTTGAAAAACCACTTTTCACACTTGTGTTAGTGTTGAAAAACCACTTTTCGCACTTGTGTTAGTGTTGAAAAACCACTTTTCGCACTTGTGTTGGTGCAGCAAACCACTTTTGCAATTGTATTAGTGTGGAAAAAACACTTTTCGCACTTGTGTTAGTGTTGAAAAACCACTTTTCGCACTTGTGTTAGTGTTGAAAAACCACTTTTCGCACTTGTGTTAGTGTTGAAAAACCACTTTTCGCACTTGTGTTGGTGCAGGAAACCACTTTTGCACTTGTATTAGTGTGGAAAAAACACTTTTCGCACTTGTGTTAGTGTTGAAAAACTACTTTTCGCACTTGTGTTAGTGTTGAAAAACCACTTTTCGCACTTGTGTTGGTGCAGGAAACCACTTTTGCACTTGTATTAGTGTGGAAAAAACACTTTTCGCGCTTGTGATGGTGTTGAAAAACCACTTTTCGCACTTGTGTTAGTGTTGAAAAACCACTTTTCACACTTGTGTTAGTGTTGAAAAACCACATTTTCGCACTTGTGTTGGTGCAGGAAACCAATTTTGCACTTGTATTAGTGTGGAAAAAACACTTTTCGCACTTGTGTTAGTGTTGAAAAACCACTTTTCGCACTTGTGTTAGTGTTGAAAAACAACTTTTCGCACTTGTGTTAGTGTTGAAAAACCACTTTTCGCACTTGTGTTGGTGCAGGAAACCACTTTTGCACTTGTATTAGTGTGGATAAAACACTTTTCGCAATTGTGTTAGTGTTGAAAAACCACTTTTCGCACTTGTGTTGGTGTTGAAAAACCACTTTTCGCACTTGTGTTAGTGTTGAAAAACCACTTTTCGCACTTGTGTTGGTGCAGGAAACCACTTTTGCACTTGTATTAGTGTGGAAAAAACACTTTTCGCACTTGGGTTAGTGTTGAAAAACCACTTTTCGCACTTGTGTTAGTGTTGAAAAACCACTTTTCGCACTTGTGTTATTGTTGAAAAACCACTTTTCGCACTTGTGTTGGTGCAGGAAACCACTTTTGCACTTGTATTAGTGTGGAAAAAACACTTTTCGCACTTGTGTTAGTGTTGAAAAACCACTTTTCGCACTTGTGTTAGTGTTGAAAAACCACTTTTCGCACTTGTGTTAGTGTTGAAAAACCACTTTTCGCACTTGTGTTGGTGCAGGAAACCAATTTTGCACTTGCATTAGTGTGGAAAAAACACTTTTCGCACTTCTGTTAGTGTTGAAAAACCACTTTTCGCACATGTGTTAGTGTTGAAAACCCACTTTTCGCACTTATGTTGGTGCAGGAAACCACTTTTGCACTTGTATTAGTGTGGAAAAAACACTTTTTGCACTTGTGATGGTGTTGGAAAACCACTTTTCGCACTTGTGTTAGTGTTGAAAAACCACTTTTCGCACTTGTGTTAGTGTTGAAAAACCACTTTTCGCACTTGTGTTGGTGCAGGAAACCACTTTTGCACTTGTATTAGTGTGGAAAAAACACTTTTCGCACTTGTGTTAGTGTTGAAAAACCACTTTTCACACTTGTGTTAGTGTTGAAAAACCACTTTTCGCACTTGTGTTAGTGTTGAAAAACCACTTTTCGCACTTGTGTTAGTGTTGAAAAACCACTTTTCGCACTTGTGTTAGTGTTGAAAAACCACTTTTCGCACTTGTGTTAGTGTTGAAAAACCACTTTTCGCACTTGTGTTAGTGTTGAAAAACCACTTTTCGCACTTGTGTTAGTGTTGAAAAACCACTTTTCGCACTTGTGTTGGTGCAGGAAACCACTTTTGCACTTGTATTAGTGTGGAAAAAACACTTTTCGCACTTGTGTTAGTGTTGAAAAACCACTTTTCGCACTTGTGTTAGTGTTGAAAAACCACTTTTCGCACTTGTGTTGGTGCAGGAAACCACTTTTGCACTTGTATTAGTGTGGAAACTACACTTTTCGCACTTGTGATGGTGTTGAAAAACCACTTTTCGCACTTGTGTTAGTGTTGAAAAACCACTTTTCACACTTGTGTTAGTGTTGAAAAACCACTTTTCGCACCTGTGTTGGTGCAGGAAACCACTTTTGCACTTGCATTAGTGTGGATAAAACACTTTTCGCAATTGTGTTAGTGTTGAAAAACCACTTTTCGCACTTGTGTTGGTGTTGAAAAACCACTTTTCGCACTTGTGTTTGTGTTGAAAAACCTCTTTTCGCACTTGTGTTGGTGCAGGAAACCACTTTTGCACTTGTATTAGTGTGGAAAAAACACTTTTCGCACTTGTGTTAGTGTTGAAAAACCACTTTTCGCACTTGTGTTAGTGTTGAAAAACCACTTTTCGCACTTGTGTTATTGTTGAAAAACCACTTTTCGCACTTGTGTTGGTGCAGGAAACCACTTTTGCACTTGTATTAGTGTGGAAAAAACACTTTTCGCACTTGTGTTAGTGTTGAAAAACCACTTTTCGCACTTGTGTTAGTGTTGAAAAACCACTTTTCGCACTTGTGTTAGTGTTGAAAAACCACTTTTCGCACTTGTGTTGGTGCAGGAAACCAATTTTGCACTTGCATTAGTGTGGAAAAACCACTTTTCGCACTTGTGTTAGTGTTGAAAAACCACGATTCGCACTTGTGTTAGTGTTGAAAACCCACTTCTCGCACTTATGTTGGTGCAGGAAACCACTTTTGCACTTGTATTAGTGTGGAAAAAACACTTTTTGCACTTGTGATGGTGTTGAAAAACCACTTTTCACACTTGTGTTAGTGTTGAAAAACCACTTTTCACACTTGTGTTAGTGTTGAAAAACCACTTTTCGCACTTGTGTTGGTGCAGGAAAACACTTTTGCACTTGTATTAGTGTGGAAAAAACACTTTTCGCACTTGTGTTAGTGTTGAAAAACCACTTTTCGCACTTGTGTTAGTGTTGAAAAACCACTTTTCGCACTTGTGTTAGTGTTGAAAAACCACTTTTCGCACTTGTGTTGGTGCAGGAAACCACTTTTGCACTTGTATTAGTGTGGAAAAAACACTTTTCGCACTTGTGTTAGTGTTGAAAAACCACTTTTCGCACTTGTGTTAGTGTTGAAAAACCACGTTTCGCACTTGTGTTGGTGCAGGAAACCACTTTTGCACTTGTATTAGTGTGGAAAAAACACTTTTCACACTTGTGATGATGTTGAAAAACCACTTTTCGCACTTGTGTTAGTGTTGAAAAACCACTTTTCACACTTGTGTTAGTGTTGAAAAACCACTTTTCGCACTTGTGTTGGTGCAGGAAACCACTTTTGCACTTGTATTAGTGTGGAAAAAACACTTTTCGCACTTGTGTTAGTGTTGAAAAACCACTTTTCGCACTTGTGTTAGTGTTGAAAAACCACTTTTCGCACTTGTGTTGGTGCAGGAAACCACTTTTGCACTTGTATTAGTGTGGAAAAAACACTTTTCGCACTTGTGATGATGTTGAAAAACCACTTTTCGCACTTGTGTTAGTGTTGAAAAACCACTTTTCACACTTGTGTTAGTGTTGAAAAACCACTTTTCGCACTTGTGTTGGTGCAGGAAACCACTTTTGCACTTGTATTAGTGTGGAAAAAACACTTTTCGCACTTGTGATGATGTTGAAAAACCACTTTTCGCACTTGTGTTAGTGTTGAAAAACCACTTTTCACACTTGTGTTAGTGTTGAAAAACCACATTTTCGCACTTGTGTTGGTGCAGGAAACCAATTTTGCACTTGTATTAGTGTGGAAAAAACACTTTTCGCAATTGTGTTAGTGTTGAAAAACCACTTTTCGCACTTGTGTTAGTGTTGAAAAACCACTTTTCGCACTTGTGTTAGTGTTGAAAAACCACTTTTCGCACTTGTGTTGGTGCAGGAAACCACTTTTGCACTTGTATTAGTGTGGATAAAACACTTTTCGCAATTGTGTTAGTGTTGAAAAACCACTTTTCGCACTTGTGTTAGTGTTGAAAAACCACTTTTCGCACTTGTGTTAGTGTTGAAAAACCACTTTTCGCACTTGTGTTGGTGCAGGAAACCACTTTTGCACTTGTATTAGTGTGGAAAAAACACTTTTCGCATTTGTGTTAGTGTTGAAAAACCACTTTTCGCACTTGTGTTAGTGTTGAAAAACCACTTTTCGCACTTGTGTTAGTGTTGAAAAACCACTTTTCGCACTTGTGTTGGTGCAGGAAACCACTTTTGCACTTGTATTAGTGTGGAAAAAACACTTTTTGCACTTGTGATGGTGTTGAAAAACCACTTTTCGCACTTGTATTAGTGTTGAAAAACCACTTTTCACACTTGTGTTAGTGTTGAAAAACCACTTTTCGCACTTGTGTTGGTGCAGGAAACCACTTTTGCACTTGTATTAGTGTGGAAAAAACACTTTTCGCACTTTTGTTAGTGTTGAAAAACCACTTTTCACACTTGTGTTAGTGTTGAAAAACCACTTTTCGCACTTGTGTTAGTGTTGAAAAACCACTTTTCGCACTTGTGTTGGTGCAGCAAACCACTTTTGCAATTGTATTAGTGTGGAAAAAACACTTTTCGCACTTGTGTTAGTGTTGAAAAACCACTTTTCGCACTTGTGTTAGTGTTGAAAAACCACTTTTCGCACTTGTGTTAGTGTTGAAAAACCACTTTTCGCACTTGTGTTGGTGCAGGAAACCACTTTTGCACTTGTATTAGTGTGGAAAAAACACTTTTCGCACTTGTGTTAGTGTTGAAAAACTACTTTTCGCACTTGTGTTAGTGTTGAAAAACCACTTTTCGCACTTGTGTTGGTGCAGGAAACCACTTTTGCACTTGTATTAGTGTGGAAAAAACACTTTTCGCACTTGTGTTAGTGTTGAAAAACCACTTTTCGCACTTGTGTTGGTGCAGGAAACCACTTTTGCACTTGTATTAGTGTGGAAAAAACACTTTTTGCACTTGTGTTAGTGTTGAAAAACCACTTTTCACACTTGTGTTAGTGTTGAAAAACCACTTTTCACACTTGTGTTGGTGCAGGAAACCAATTTTGCACTTGTATTAGTGTGGAAAAAACACTTTTCGCAATTGTGTTAGTGTTGAAAAACCACTTTTCGCACTTGTGTTAGTGTTGAAAAACCACTTTTCGCACTTGTGTTAGTGTTGAAAAACCACTTTTCGCACTTGTGTTGGTGCAGGAAACCACTTTTGCACTTGTATTAGTGTGGATAAAACACTTTTCGCAATTGTGTTAGTGTTGAAAAACCACTTTTCGCACTTGTGTTAGTGTTGAAAAACCACTTTTCGCACTTGTGTTAGTGTTGAAAAACCACTTTTCGCACTTGTGTTGGTGCAGGAAACCACTTTTGCACTTGTATTAGTGTGGAAAAAACACTTTTCGCACTTGTGTTAGTGTTGAAAAACCACTTTTCACACTTGTGTTAGTGTTGAAAAACCACTTTTCGCACTTGTGTTAGTGTTGAAAAACCACTTTTCGCACTTGTGTTGGTGCAGGAAACCACTTTTGCACTTGTATTAGTGTGGAAAAAACACTTTTCGCACTTGTGTTAGTGTTGAAAAACCACTTTTCGCACTTGTGTTAGTGTTGAAAAACCACTTTTCGCACTTGTGTTAGTGTTGAAAAACCACTTTTCGCACTTGTGTTGGTGCAGGAAACCACTTTTGCACTTGTATTAGTGTGGAAAAAACACTTTTCGCACTTGTGTTAGTGTTGAAAAACCACTTTTCGCACTTGTGTTAGTGTTGAAAAACCACTTTTCGCACTTGTGTTGGTGCAGGAAACCACTTTTGCACTTGTATTAGTGTGGAAACTACACTTTTCGCACTTGTGATGGTGTTGAAAAACCACTTTTCGCACTTGTGTTAGTGTTGAAAAACCACTTTTCACACTTGTGTTAGTGTTGAAAAACCACTTTTCGCACCTGTGTTGGTGCAGGAAACCACTTTTGCACTTGCATTAGTGTGGATAAAACACTTTTCGCAATTGTGTTAGTGTTGAAAAACCACTTTTCGCACTTGTGTTGGTGTTGAAAAACCACTTTTCGCACTTGTGTTTGTGTTGAAAAACCTCTTTTCGCACTTGTGTTGGTGCAGGAAACCACTTTTGCACTTGTATTAGTGTGGAAAAAACACTTTTCGCACTTGTGTTAGTGTTGAAAAACCACTTTTCGCACTTGTGTTAGTGTTGAAAAACCACTTTTCGCACTTGTGTTATTGTTGAAAAACCACTTTTCGCACTTGTGTTGGTGCAGGAAACCACTTTTGCACTTGTATTAGTGTGGAAAAAACACTTTTCGCACTTGTGTTAGTGTTGAAAAACCACTTTTCGCACTTGTGTTAGTGTTGAAAAACCACTTTTCGCACTTGTGTTAGTGTTGAAAAACCACTTTTCGCACTTGTGTTGGTGCAGGAAACCAATTTTGCACTTGCATTAGTGTGGAAAAAACACTTTTCGCACTTCTGTTAGTGTTGAAAAACCACTTTTCGCACTTGTGTTAGTGTTGAAAACCCACTTTTCGCACTTATGTTGGTGCAGGAAACCACTTTTGCACTTGTATTAGTGTGGAAAAAACACTTTTTGCACTTGTGATGGTGTTGGAAAACCACTTTTCGCACTTGTGTTAGTGTTGAAAAACCACTTTTCACACTTGTGTTATGGTTGAAAAACCACTTTTCGCACTTGTGTTGGTGCAGGAAACCACTTTTGCACTTGTATTAGTGTGGAAAAAACACTTTTCGCACTTGTGTTAGTGTTGAAAAACCACTTTTCGCACTTGTGTTAGTGTTGAAAAACCACTTTTCGCACTTGTGTTAGTGTTGAAAAACCACTTTTCGCACTTGTGTTGGTGCAGGAAACCACTTTTGCACTTGTATTAGTGTGGAAAAAACACTTTTCGCACTTGTGTTAGTGTTGAAAAACCACTTTTCGCACTTGTGTTGGTGCAGGAAACCACTTTTGCACTTGTATTAGTGTGGAAAAAACACTTTTTGCACTTGTGTTAGTGTTGAAAAACCACTTTTCACACTTGTGTTAGTGTTGAAAAACCACTTTTCACACTTGTGTTGGTGCAGGAAACCAATTTTGCACTTGTATTAGTGTGGAAAAAACACTTTTCGCAATTGTGTTAGTGTTGAAAAACCACTTTTCGCACTTGTGTTAGTGTTGAAAAACCACTTTTCGCACTTGTGTTAGTGTTGAAAAAACACTTTTCGCACTTGTGTTGGTGCAGGAAACCACTTTTGCACTTGTATTAGTGTGGATAAAACACTTTTCGCAATTGTGTTAGTGTTGAAAAACCACTTTTCGCACTTGTGTTAGTGTTGAAAAACCACTTTTCGCACTTGTGTTAGTGTTGAAAAACCACTTTTCGCACTTGTGTTGGTGCAGGAAACCACTTTTGCACTTGTATTAGTGTGGAAAAAACACTTTTCGCACTTGTGTTAGTGTTGAAAAACCACTTTTCACACTTGTGTTAGTGTTGAAAAACCACTTTTCGCACTTGTGTTAGTGTTGAAAAACCACTTTTCGCACTTGTGTTGGTGCAGGAAACCACTTTTGCACTTGTATTAGTGTGGAAAAAACACTTTTCGCACTTGTGTTAGTGTTGAAAAACCACTTTTCGCACTTGTGTTAGTGTTGAAAAACCACTTTTCGCACTTGTGTTAGTGTTGAAAAACCACTTTTCGCACTTGTGTTGGTGCAGGAAACCACTTTTGCACTTGTATTAGTGTGGAAAAAACACTTTTCGCACTTGTGTTAGTGTTGAAAAACCACTTTTCGCACTTGTGTTAGTGTTGAAAAACCACTTTTCGCACTTGTGTTGGTGCAGGAAACCACTTTTGCACTTGTATTAGTGTGGAAACTACACTTTTCGCACTTGTGATGGTGTTGAAAAACCACTTTTCGCACTTGTGTTAGTGTTGAAAAACCACTTTTCACACTTGTGTTAGTGTTGAAAAACCACTTTTCGCACCTGTGTTGGTGCAGGAAACCACTTTTGCACTTGCATTAGTGTGGATAAAACACTTTTCGCAATTGTGTTAGTGTTGAAAAACCACTTTTCGCACTTGTGTTGGTGTTGAAAAACCACTTTTCGCACTTGTGTTTGTGTTGAAAAACCTCTTTTCGCACTTGTGTTGGTGCAGGAAACCACTTTTGCACTTGTATTAGTGTGGAAAAAACACTTTTCGCACTTGTGTTAGTGTTGAAAAACCACTTTTCGCACTTGTGTTAGTGTTGAAAAACCACTTTTCGCACTTGTGTTATTGTTGAAAAACCACTTTTCGCACTTGTGTTGGTGCAGGAAACCACTTTTGCACTTGTATTAGTGTGGAAAAAACACTTTTCGCACTTGTGTTAGTGTTGAAAAACCACTTTTCGCACTTGTGTTAGTGTTGAAAAACCACTTTTCGCACTTGTGTTAGTGTTGAAAAACCACTTTTCGCACTTGTGTTGGTGCAGGAAACCACTTTTGCACTTGTATTAGTGTGGAAAAAACACTTTTCGCACTTGTGTTAGTGTTGAAAAACCACTTTTCGCACTTGTGTTAGTGTTGAAAAACCACTTTTCGCACTTGTGTTGGTGCAGGAAACCACTTTTGCACTTGTATTAGTGTGGAAAAAACACTTTTCGCACTTGTGATGATGTTGAAAAACCACTTTTCGCACTTGTGTTAGTGTTGAAAAACCACTTTTCACACTTGTGTTAGTGTTGAAAAACCACTTTTCGCACTTGTGTTGGTGCAGGAAACCACTTTTGCACTTGTATTAGTGTGGAAAAAACACTTTTCGCACTTGTGATGATGTTGAAAAACCACTTTTCGCACTTGTGTTAGTGTTGAAAAACCACTTTTCACACTTGTGTTAGTGTTGAAAAACCACATTTTCGCACTTGTGTTGGTGCAGGAAACCAATTTTGCACTTGTATTAGTGTGGAAAAAACACTTTTCGCAATTGTGTTAGTGTTGAAAAACCACTTTTCGCACTTGTGTTAGTGTTGAAAAACCACTTTTCGCACTTGTGTTAGTGTTGAAAAACCACTTTTCGCACTTGTGTTGGTGCAGGAAACCACTTTTGCACTTGTATTAGTGTGGATAAAACACTTTTCGCAATTGTGTTAGTGTTGAAAAACCACTTTTCGCACTTGTGTTAGTGTTGAAAAACCACTTTTCGCACTTGTGTTAGTGTTGAAAAACCACTTTTCGCACTTGTGTTGGTGCAGGAAACCACTTTTGCACTTGTATTAGTGTGGAAAAAACACTTTTCGCATTTGTGTTAGTGTTGAAAAACCACTTTTCGCACTTGTGTTAGTGTTGAAAAACCACTTTTCGCACTTGTGTTAGTGTTGAAAAACCACTTTTCGCACTTGTGTTGGTGCAGGAAACCACTTTTGCACTTGTATTAGTGTGGAAAAAACACTTTTTGCACTTGTGATGGTGTTGAAAAACCACTTTTCGCACTTGTGTTAGTGTTGAAAAACCACTTTTCACACTTGTGTTAGTGTTGAAAAACCACTTTTCGCACTTGTGTTGGTGCAGGAAACCACTTTTGCACTTGTATTAGTGTGGAAAAAACACTTTTCGCACTTTTGTTAGTGTTGAAAAACCACTTTTCACACTTGTGTTAGTGTTGAAAAACCACTTTTCGCACTTGTGTTAGTGTTGAAAAACCACTTTTCGCACTTGTGTTGGTGCAGCAAACCACTTTTGCAATTGTATTAGTGTGGAAAAAACACTTTTCGCACTTGTGTTAGTGTTGAAAAACCACTTTTCGCACTTGTGTTAGTGTTGAAAAACCACTTTTCGCACTTGTGTTAGTGTTGAAAAACCACTTTTCGCACTTTTGTTGGTGCAGGAAACCACTTTTGCACTTGTATTAGTGTGGAAAAAACACTTTTCGCACTTGTGTTAGTGTTGAAAAACTACTTTTCGCACTTGTGTTAGTGTTGAAAAACCACTTTTCGCACTTGTGTTGGTGCAGGAAACCACTTTTGCACTTGTATTAGTGTGGAAAAAACACTTTTCGCGCTTGTGATGGTGTTGAAAAACCACTTTTCGCACTTGTGTTAGTGTTGAAAAACCACTTTTCACACTTGTGTTAGTGTTGAAAAACCACATTTTCGCACTTGTGTTGGTGCAGGAAACCAATTTTGCACTTGTATTAGTGTGGAAAAAACACTTTTCGCACTTGTGTTAGTGTTGAAAAACCACTTTTCGCACTTGTGTTAGTGTTGAAAAACCACTTTTCGCACTTGTGTTAGTGTTGAAAAACCACTTTTCGCACTTGTGTTGGTGCAGGAAACCACTTTTGCACTTGTATTAGTGTGGATAAAACACTTTTCGCAATTGTGTTAGTGTTGAAAAACCACTTTTCGCACTTGTGTTGGTGTTGAAAAACCACTTTTCGCACTTGTGTTAGTGTTGAAAAACCACTTTTCGCACTTGTGTTGGTGCAGGAAACCACTTTTGCACTTGTATTAGTGTGGAAAAAACACTTTTCGCACTTGGGTTAGTGTTGAAAAACCACTTTTCGCACTTGTGTTAGTGTTGAAAAACCACTTTTCGCACTTGTGTTATTGTTGAAAAACCACTTTTCGCACTTGTGTTGGTGCAGGAAACCACTTTTGCACTTGTATTAGTGTGGAAAAAACACTTTTCGCACTTGTGTTAGTGTTGAAAAACGACTTTTCGCACTTGTGTTAGTGTTGAAAAACCACTTTTCGCACTTGTGTTAGTGTTGAAAAACCACTTTTCGCACTTGTGTTGGTGCAGGAAACCAATTTTGCACTTGCATTAGTGTGGAAAAAACACTTTTCGCACTTCTGTTAGTGTTGAAAAACCACTTTTCGCACATGTGTTAGTGTTGAAAACCCACTTTTCGCACTTATGTTGGTGCAGGAAACCACTTTTGCACTTGTATTAGTGTGGAAAAAACACTTTTTGCACTTGTGATGGTGTTGGAAAACCACTTTTCGCACTTGTGTTAGTGTTGAAAAACCACTTTTCGCACTTGTGTTAGTGTTGAAAAACCACTTTTCGCACTTGTGTTGGTGCAGGAAACCACTTTTGCACTTGTATTAGTGTGGAAAAAACACTTTTCGCACTTGTGTTAGTGTTGAAAAACCACTTTTCACACTTGTGTTAGTGTTGAAAAACCACTTTTTGCACTTGTGTTAGTGTTGAAAAACCACTTTTCGCACTTGTGTTAGTGTTGAAAAACCACTTTTTGCACTTGTGTTAGTGTTGAAAAACCACTTTTCGCACTTGTGTTAGTGTTGAAAAACCACTTTTCGCACTTGTGTTAGTGTTGAAAAACCACTTTTCGCACTTGTGTTAGTGTTGAAAAACCACTTTTCGCACTTGTGTTGGTGCAGGAAACCACTTTTGCACTTGTATTAGTGTGGAAAAAACACTTTTCGCACTTGTGTTAGTGTTGAAAAACCACTTTTCGCACTTGTGTTAGTGTTGAAAAACCACTTTTCGCACTTGTGTTGGTGCAGGAAACCACTTTTGCACTTGTATTAGTGTGGAAACTACACTTTTCGCACTTGTGATGGTGTTGAAAAACCACTTTTCGCACTTGTGTTAGTGTTGAAAAACCACTTTTCACACTTGTGTTAGTGTTGAAAAACCACTTTTCGCACCTGTGTTGGTGCAGGAAACCACTTTTGCACTTGCATTAGTGTGGATAAAACACTTTTCGCAATTGTGTTAGTGTTGAAAAACCACTTTTCGCACTTGTGTTGGTGTTGAAAAACCACTTTTCGCACTTGTGTTTGTGTTGAAAAACCTCTTTTCGCACTTGTGTTGGTGCAGGAAACCACTTTTGCACTTGTATTAGTGTGGAAAAAACACTTTTCGCACTTGTGTTAGTGTTGAAAAACCACTTTTCGCACTTGTGTTAGTGTTGAAAAACCACTTTTCGCACTTGTGTTATTGTTGAAAAACCACTTTTCGCACTTGTGTTGGTGCAGGAAACCACTTTTGCACTTGTATTAGTGTGGAAAAAACACTTTTCGCACTTGTGTTAGTGTTGAAAAACCACTTTTCGCACTTGTGTTAGTGTTGAAAAACCACTTTTCGCACTTGTGTTAGTGTTGAAAAACCACTTTTCGCACTTGTGTTGGTGCAGGAAACCAATTTTGCACTTGCATTAGTGTGGAAAAACCACTTTTCGCACTTGTGTTAGTGTTGAAAAACCACGATTCGCACTTGTGTTAGTGTTGAAAACCCACTTCTCGCACTTATGTTGGTGCAGGAAACCACTTTTGCACTTGTATTAGTGTGGAAAAAACACTTTTTGCACTTGTGATGGTGTTGAAAAACCACTTTTCACACTTGTGTTAGTGTTGAAAAACCACTTTTCGCACTTGTGTTGGTGCAGGAAACCACTTTTGCACTTGTATTAGTGTGGAAAAAACACTTTTCGCACTTTTGTTAGTGTTGAAAAACCACTTTTCACACTTGTGTTAGTGTTGAAAAACCACTTTTCGCACTTGTGTTAGTGTTGAAAAACCACTTTTCGCACTTGTGTTGGTGCAGCAAACCACTTTTGCAATTGTATTAGTGTGGAAAAAACACTTTTCGCACTTGTGTTAGTGTTGAAAAACCACTTTTCGCACTTGTGTTAGTGTTGAAAAACCACTTTTCGCACTTGTGTTAGTGTTGAAAAACCACTTTTCGCACTTTTGTTGGTGCAGGAAACCACTTTTGCACTTGTATTAGTGTGGAAAAAACACTTTTCGCACTTGTGTTAGTGTTGAAAAACTACTTTTCGCACTTGTGTTAGTGTTGAAAAACCACTTTTCGCACTTGTGTTGGTGCAGGAAACCACTTTTGCACTTGTATTAGTGTGGAAAAAACACTTTTCGCGCTTGTGATGGTGTTGAAAAACCACTTTTCGCACTTGTGTTAGTGTTGAAAAACCACTTTTCACACTTGTGTTAGTGTTGAAAAACCACATTTTCGCACTTGTGTTGGTGCAGGAAACCAATTTTGCACTTGTATTAGTGTGGAAAAAACACTTTTCGCACTTGTGTTAGTGTTGAAAAACCACTTTTCGCACTTGTGTTAGTGTTGAAAAACCACTTTTCGCACTTGTGTTAGTGTTGAAAAACCACTTTTCGCACTTGTGTTGGTGCAGGAAACCACTTTTGCACTTGTATTAGTGTGGATAAAACACTTTTCGCAATTGTGTTAGTGTTGAAAAACCACTTTTCGCACTTGTGTTGGTGTTGAAAAACCACTTTTCGCACTTGTGTTAGTGTTGAAAAACCACTTTTCGCACTTGTGTTGGTGCAGGAAACCACTTTTGCACTTGTATTAGTGTGGAAAAAACACTTTTCGCACTTGGGTTAGTGTTGAAAAACCACTTTTCGCACTTGTGTTAGTGTTGAAAAACCACTTTTCGCACTTGTGTTATTGTTGAAAAACCACTTTTCGCACTTGTGTTGGTGCAGGAAACCACTTTTGCACTTGTATTAGTGTGGAAAAAACACTTTTCGCACTTGTGTTAGTGTTGAAAAACGACTTTTCGCACTTGTGTTAGTGTTGAAAAACCACTTTTCGCACTTGTGTTAGTGTTGAAAAACCACTTTTCGCACTTGTGTTGGTGCAGGAAACCAATTTTGCACTTGCATTAGTGTGGAAAAAACACTTTTCGCACTTCTGTTAGTGTTGAAAAACCACTTTTCGCACATGTGTTAGTGTTGAAAACCCACTTTTCGCACTTATGTTGGTGCAGGAAACCACTTTTGCACTTGTATTAGTGTGGAAAAAACACTTTTTGCACTTGTGATGGTGTTGGAAAACCACTTTTCGCACTTGTGTTAGTGTTGAAAAACCACTTTTCGCACTTGTGTTAGTGTTGAAAAACCACTTTTCGCACTTGTGTTGGTGCAGGAAACCACTTTTGCACTTGTATTAGTGTGGAAAAAACACTTTTCGCACTTGTGTTAGTGTTGAAAAACCACTTTTCACACTTGTGTTAGTGTTGAAAAACCACTTTTTGCACTTGTGTTAGTGTTGAAAAACCACTTTTCGCACTTGTGTTAGTGTTGAAAAACCACTTTTTGCACTTGTGTTAGTGTTGAAAAACCACTTTTCGCACTTGTGTTAGTGTTGAAAAACCACTTTTCGCACTTGTGTTAGTGTTGAAAAACCACTTTTCGCACTTGTGTTAGTGTTGAAAAACCACTTTTCGCACTTGTGTTGGTGCAGGAAACCACTTTTGCACTTGTATTAGTGTGGAAAAAACACTTTTCGCACTTGTGTTAGTGTTGAAAAACCACTTTTCGCACTTGTGTTAGTGTTGAAAAACCACTTTTCGCACTTGTGTTGGTGCAGGAAACCACTTTTGCACTTGTATTAGTGTGGAAACTACACTTTTCGCACTTGTGATGGTGTTGAAAAACCACTTTTCGCACTTGTGTTAGTGTTGAAAAACCACTTTTCACACTTGTGTTAGTGTTGAAAAACCACTTTTCGCACCTGTGTTGGTGCAGGAAACCACTTTTGCACTTGCATTAGTGTGGATAAAACACTTTTCGCAATTGTGTTAGTGTTGAAAAACCACTTTTCGCACTTGTGTTGGTGTTGAAAAACCACTTTTCGCACTTGTGTTTGTGTTGAAAAACCTCTTTTCGCACTTGTGTTGGTGCAGGAAACCACTTTTGCACTTGTATTAGTGTGGAAAAAACACTTTTCGCACTTGTGTTAGTGTTGAAAAACCACTTTTCGCACTTGTGTTAGTGTTGAAAAACCACTTTTCGCACTTGTGTTATTGTTGAAAAACCACTTTTCGCACTTGTGTTGGTGCAGGAAACCACTTTTGCACTTGTATTAGTGTGGAAAAAACACTTTTCGCACTTGTGTTAGTGTTGAAAAACCACTTTTCGCACTTGTGTTAGTGTTGAAAAACCACTTTTCGCACTTGTGTTAGTGTTGAAAAACCACTTTTCGCACTTGTGTTGGTGCAGGAAACCAATTTTGCACTTGCATTAGTGTGGAAAAACCACTTTTCGCACTTGTGTTAGTGTTGAAAAACCACGATTCGCACTTGTGTTAGTGTTGAAAACCCACTTCTCGCACTTATGTTGGTGCAGGAAACCACTTTTGCACTTGTATTAGTGTGGAAAAAACACTTTTTGCACTTGTGATGGTGTTGAAAAACCACTTTTCACACTTGTGTTAGTGTTGAAAAACCACTTTTCACACTTGTGTTAGTGTTGAAAAACCACTTTTCGCACTTGTGTTGGTGCAGGAAAACACTTTTGCACTTGTATTAGTGTGGAAAAAACACTTTTCGCACTTGTGTTAGTGTTGAAAAACCACTTTTCGCACTTGTGTTAGTGTTGAAAAACCACTTTTCGCACTTGTGTTAGTGTTGAAAAACCACTTTTCGCACTTGTGTTGGTGCAGGAAACCACTTTTGCACTTGTATTAGTGTGGAAAAAACACTTTTTGCACTTGTGATGGTGTTGAAAAACCACTTTTCGCACTTGTATTAGTGTTGAAAAACCACTTTTCACACTTGTGTTAGTGTTGAAAAACCACTTTTCGCACTTGTGTTGGTGCAGGAAACCACTTTTGCACTTGTATTAGTGTGGAAAAAACACTTTTCGCACTTTTGTTAGTGTTGAAAAACCACTTTTCACACTTGTGTTAGTGTTGAAAAACCACTTTTCGCACTTGTGTTATTGTTGAAAAACCACTTTTCGCACTTGTGTTGGTGCAGGAAACCACTTTTGCACTTGTATTAGTGTGGAAAAAACACTTTTCGCACTTGTGTTAGTGTTGAAAAACCACTTTTCGCACTTGTGTTGGTGCAGGAAACCACTTTTGCACTTGTATTAGTGTGGAAAAAACACTTTTTGCACTTGTGATGGTGTTGAAAAACCACTTTTCGCACTTGTATTAGTGTTGAAAAACCACTTTTCACACTTGTGTTAGTGTTGAAAAACCACTTTTCGCACTTGTGTTGGTGCAGGAAACCACTTTTGCACTTGTATTAGTGTGGAAAAAACACTTTTCGCACTTGGGTTAGTGTTGAAAAACCACTTTTCGCACTTGTGTTAGTGTTGAAAAACCACTTTTCGCACTTGTGTTATTGTTGAAAAACCACTTTTCGCACTTGTGTTGGTGCAGGAAACCACTTTTGCACTTGTATTAGTGTGGAAAAAACACTTTTCGCACTTGTGTTAGTGTTGAAAAACCACTTTTCGCACTTGTGTTAGTGTTGAAAAACCACTTTTCGCACTTGTGTTAGTGTTGAAAAACCACTTTTCGCACTTGTGTTGGTGCAGGAAACCAATTTTGCACTTGCATTAGTGTGGAAAAAACACTTTTCGCACTTCTGTTAGTGTTGAAAAACCACTTTTCGCACATGTGTTAGTGTTGAAAACCCACTTTTCGCACTTATGTTGGTGCAGGAAACCACTTTTGCACTTGTATTAGTGTGGAAAAAACACTTTTTGCACTTGTGATGGTGTTGGAAAACCACTTTTCGCACTTGTGTTAGTGTTGAAAAACCACTTTTCGCACTTGTGTTAGTGTTGAAAAACCACTTTTCGCACTTGTGTTGGTGCAGGAAACCACTTTTGCACTTGTATTAGTGTGGAAAAAACACTTTTCGCACTTGTGTTAGTGTTGAAAAACCACTTTTCACACTTGTGTTAGTGTTGAAAAACCACTTTTCGCACTTGTGTTAGTGTTGAAAAACCACTTTTCGCACTTGTGTTAGTGTTGAAAAACCACTTTTCGCACTTGTGTTAGTGTTGAAAAACCACTTTTCGCACTTGTGTTAGTGTTGAAAAACCACTTTTCGCACTTGTGTTAGTGTTGAAAAACCACTTTTCGCACTTGTGTTAGTGTTGAAAAACCACTTTTCGCACTTGTGTTGGTGCAGGAAACCACTTTTGCACTTGTATTAGTGTGGAAAAAACACTTTTCGCACTTGTGTTAGTGTTGAAAAACCACTTTTCGCACTTGTGTTAGTGTTGAAAAACCACTTTTCGCACTTGTGTTGGTGCAGGAAACCACTTTTGCACTTGTATTAGTGTGGAAACTACACTTTTCGCACTTGTGATGGTGTTGAAAAACCACTTTTCGCACTTGTGTTAGTGTTGAAAAACCACTTTTCACACTTGTGTTAGTGTTGAAAAACCACTTTTCGCACCTGTGTTGGTGCAGGAAACCACTTTTGCACTTGCATTAGTGTGGATAAAACACTTTTCGCAATTGTGTTAGTGTTGAAAAACCACTTTTCGCACTTGTGTTGGTGTTGAAAAACCACTTTTCGCACTTGTGTTTGTGTTGAAAAACCTCTTTTCGCACTTGTGTTGGTGCAGGAAACCACTTTTGCACTTGTATTAGTGTGGAAAAAACACTTTTCGCACTTGTGTTAGTGTTGAAAAACCACTTTTCGCACTTGTGTTAGTGTTGAAAAACCACTTTTCGCACTTGTGTTATTGTTGAAAAACCACTTTTCGCACTTGTGTTGGTGCAGGAAACCACTTTTGCACTTGTATTAGTGTGGAAAAAACACTTTTCGCACTTGTGTTAGTGTTGAAAAACCACTTTTCGCACTTGTGTTAGTGTTGAAAAACCACTTTTCGCACTTGTGTTAGTGTTGAAAAACCACTTTTCGCACTTGTGTTGGTGCAGGAAACCAATTTTGCACTTGCATTAGTGTGGAAAAACCACTTTTCGCACTTGTGTTAGTGTTGAAAAACCACGATTCGCACTTGTGTTAGTGTTGAAAACCCACTTCTCGCACTTATGTTGGTGCAGGAAACCACTTTTGCACTTGTATTAGTGTGGAAAAAACACTTTTTGCACTTGTGATGGTGTTGAAAAACCACTTTTCACACTTGTGTTAGTGTTGAAAAACCACTTTTCACACTTGTGTTAGTGTTGAAAAACCACTTTTCGCACTTGTGTTGGTGCAGGAAAACACTTTTGCACTTGTATTAGTGTGGAAAAAACACTTTTCGCACTTGTGTTAGTGTTGAAAAACCACTTTTCGCACTTGTGTTAGTGTTGAAAAACCACTTTTCGCACTTGTGTTAGTGTTGAAAAACCACTTTTCGCACTTGTGTTGGTGCAGGAAACCACTTTTGCACTTGTATTAGTGTGGAAAAAACACTTTTCGCACTTGTGTTAGTGTTGAAAAACCACTTTTCGCACTTGTGTTAGTGTTGAAAAACCACGTTTCGCACTTGTGTTGGTGCAGGAAACCACTTTTGCACTTGTATTAGTGTGGAAAAAACACTTTTCACACTTGTGATGATGTTGAAAAACCACTTTTCGCACTTGTGTTAGTGTTGAAAAACCACTTTTCACACTTGTGTTAGTGTTGAAAAACCACTTTTCGCACTTGTGTTGGTGCAGGAAACCACTTTTGCACTTGTATTAGTGTGGAAAAAACACTTTTCGCACTTGTGTTAGTGTTGAAAAACCACTTTTCGCACTTGTGTTAGTGTTGAAAAACCACTTTTCGCACTTGTGTTGGTGCAGGAAACCACTTTTGCACTTGTATTAGTGTGGAAAAAACACTTTTCGCACTTGTGATGATGTTGAAAAACCACTTTTCGCACTTGTGTTAGTGTTGAAAAACCACTTTTCACACTTGTGTTAGTGTTGAAAAACCACTTTTCGCACTTGTGTTGGTGCAGGAAACCACTTTTGCACTTGTATTAGTGTGGAAAAAACACTTTTCGCACTTGTGATGATGTTGAAAAACCACTTTTCGCACTTGTGTTAGTGTTGAAAAACCACTTTTCACACTTGTGTTAGTGTTGAAAAACCACATTTTCGCACTTGTGTTGGTGCAGGAAACCAATTTTGCACTTGTATTAGTGTGGAAAAAACACTTTTCGCAATTGTGTTAGTGTTGAAAAACCACTTTTCGCACTTGTGTTAGTGTTGAAAAACCACTTTTCGCACTTGTGTTAGTGTTGAAAAACCACTTTTCGCACTTGTGTTGGTGCAGGAAACCACTTTTGCACTTGTATTAGTGTGGATAAAACACTTTTCGCAATTGTGTTAGTGTTGAAAAACCACTTTTCGCACTTGTGTTAGTGTTGAAAAACCACTTTTCGCACTTGTGTTAGTGTTGAAAAACCACTTTTCGCACTTGTGTTGGTGCAGGAAACCACTTTTGCACTTGTATTAGTGTGGAAAAAACACTTTTCGCATTTGTGTTAGTGTTGAAAAACCACTTTTCGCACTTGTGTTAGTGTTGAAAAACCACTTTTCGCACTTGTGTTAGTGTTGAAAAACCACTTTTCGCACTTGTGTTGGTGCAGGAAACCACTTTTGCACTTGTATTAGTGTGGAAAAAACACTTTTTGCACTTGTGATGGTGTTGAAAAACCACTTTTCGCACTTGTATTAGTGTTGAAAAACCACTTTTCACACTTGTGTTAGTGTTGAAAAACCACTTTTCGCACTTGTGTTGGTGCAGGAAACCACTTTTGCACTTGTATTAGTGTGGAAAAAACACTTTTCGCACTTTTGTTAGTGTTGAAAAACCACTTTTCACACTTGTGTTAGTGTTGAAAAACCACTTTTCGCACTTGTGTTAGTGTTGAAAAACCACTTTTCGCACTTGTGTTGGTGCAGCAAACCACTTTTGCAATTGTATTAGTGTGGAAAAAACACTTTTCGCACTTGTGTTAGTGTTGAAAAACCACTTTTCGCACTTGTGTTAGTGTTGAAAAACCACTTTTCGCACTTGTGTTAGTGTTGAAAAACCACTTTTCGCACTTGTGTTGGTGCAGGAAACCACTTTTGCACTTGTATTAGTGTGGAAAAAACACTTTTCGCACTTGTGTTAGTGTTGAAAAACTACTTTTCGCACTTGTGTTAGTGTTGAAAAACCACTTTTCGCACTTGTGTTGGTGCAGGAAACCACTTTTGCACTTGTATTAGTGTGGAAAAAACACTTTTCGCACTTGTGTTAGTGTTGAAAAACCACTTTTCGCACTTGTGTTGGTGCAGGAAACCACTTTTGCACTTGTATTAGTGTGGAAAAAACACTTTTTGCACTTGTGTTAGTGTTGAAAAACCACTTTTCACACTTGTGTTAGTGTTGAAAAACCACTTTTCACACTTGTGTTGGTGCAGGAAACCAATTTTGCACTTGTATTAGTGTGGAAAAAACACTTTTCGCAATTGTGTTAGTGTTGAAAAACCACTTTTCGCACTTGTGTTAGTGTTGAAAAACCACTTTTCGCACTTGTGTTAGTGTTGAAAAACCACTTTTCGCACTTGTGTTGGTGCAGGAAACCACTTTTGCACTTGTATTAGTGTGGATAAAACACTTTTCGCAATTGTGTTAGTGTTGAAAAACCACTTTTCGCACTTGTGTTAGTGTTGAAAAACCACTTTTCGCACTTGTGTTAGTGTTGAAAAACCACTTTTCGCACTTGTGTTGGTGCAGGAAACCACTTTTGCACTTGTATTAGTGTGGAAAAAACACTTTTCGCACTTGTGTTAGTGTTGAAAAACCACTTTTCACACTTGTGTTAGTGTTGAAAAACCACTTTTCGCACTTGTGTTAGTGTTGAAAAACCACTTTTCGCACTTGTGTTGGTGCAGGAAACCACTTTTGCACTTGTATTAGTGTGGAAAAAACACTTTTCGCACTTGTGTTAGTGTTGAAAAACCACTTTTCGCACTTGTGTTAGTGTTGAAAAACCACTTTTCGCACTTGTGTTAGTGTTGAAAAACCACTTTTCGCACTTGTGTTGGTGCAGGAAACCACTTTTGCACTTGTATTAGTGTGGAAAAAACACTTTTCGCACTTGTGTTAGTGTTGAAAAACCACTTTTCGCACTTGTGTTAGTGTTGAAAAACCACTTTTCGCACTTGTGTTGGTGCAGGAAACCACTTTTGCACTTGTATTAGTGTGGAAACTACACTTTTCGCACTTGTGATGGTGTTGAAAAACCACTTTTCGCACTTGTGTTAGTGTTGAAAAACCACTTTTCACACTTGTGTTAGTGTTGAAAAACCACTTTTCGCACCTGTGTTGGTGCAGGAAACCACTTTTGCACTTGCATTAGTGTGGATAAAACACTTTTCGCAATTGTGTTAGTGTTGAAAAACCACTTTTCGCACTTGTGTTGGTGTTGAAAAACCACTTTTCGCACTTGTGTTTGTGTTGAAAAACCTCTTTTCGCACTTGTGTTGGTGCAGGAAACCACTTTTGCACTTGTATTAGTGTGGAAAAAACACTTTTCGCACTTGTGTTAGTGTTGAAAAACCACTTTTCGCACTTGTGTTAGTGTTGAAAAACCACTTTTCGCACTTGTGTTATTGTTGAAAAACCACTTTTCGCACTTGTGTTGGTGCAGGAAACCACTTTTGCACTTGTATTAGTGTGGAAAAAACACTTTTCGCACTTGTGTTAGTGTTGAAAAACCACTTTTCGCACTTGTGTTAGTGTTGAAAAACCACTTTTCGCACTTGTGTTAGTGTTGAAAAACCACTTTTCGCACTTGTGTTGGTGCAGGAAACCAATTTTGCACTTGCATTAGTGTGGAAAAAACACTTTTCGCACTTCTGTTAGTGTTGAAAAACCACTTTTCGCACTTGTGTTAGTGTTGAAAACCCACTTTTCGCACTTATGTTGGTGCAGGAAACCACTTTTGCACTTGTATTAGTGTGGAAAAAACACTTTTTGCACTTGTGATGGTGTTGGAAAACCACTTTTCGCACTTGTGTTAGTGTTGAAAAACCACTTTTCACACTTGTGTTATGGTTGAAAAACCACTTTTCGCACTTGTGTTGGTGCAGGAAACCACTTTTGCACTTGTATTAGTGTGGAAAAAACACTTTTCGCACTTGTGTTAGTGTTGAAAAACCACTTTTCGCACTTGTGTTAGTGTTGAAAAACCACTTTTCGCACTTGTGTTAGTGTTGAAAAACCACTTTTCGCACTTGTGTTGGTGCAGGAAACCACTTTTGCACTTGTATTAGTGTGGAAAAAACACTTTTCGCACTTGTGTTAGTGTTGAAAAACCACTTTTCGCACTTGTGTTGGTGCAGGAAACCACTTTTGCACTTGTATTAGTGTGGAAAAAACACTTTTTGCACTTGTGTTAGTGTTGAAAAACCACTTTTCACACTTGTGTTAGTGTTGAAAAACCACTTTTCACACTTGTGTTGGTGCAGGAAACCAATTTTGCACTTGTATTAGTGTGGAAAAAACACTTTTCGCAATTGTGTTAGTGTTGAAAAACCACTTTTCGCACTTGTGTTAGTGTTGAAAAACCACTTTTCGCACTTGTGTTAGTGTTGAAAAAACACTTTTCGCACTTGTGTTGGTGCAGGAAACCACTTTTGCACTTGTATTAGTGTGGATAAAACACTTTTCGCAATTGTGTTAGTGTTGAAAAACCACTTTTCGCACTTGTGTTAGTGTTGAAAAACCACTTTTCGCACTTGTGTTAGTGTTGAAAAACCACTTTTCGCACTTGTGTTGGTGCAGGAAACCACTTTTGCACTTGTATTAGTGTGGAAAAAACACTTTTCGCACTTGTGTTAGTGTTGAAAAACCACTTTTCACACTTGTGTTAGTGTTGAAAAACCACTTTTCGCACTTGTGTTAGTGTTGAAAAACCACTTTTCGCACTTGTGTTGGTGCAGGAAACCACTTTTGCACTTGTATTAGTGTGGAAAAAACACTTTTCGCACTTGTGTTAGTGTTGAAAAACCACTTTTCGCACTTGTGTTAGTGTTGAAAAACCACTTTTCGCACTTGTGTTAGTGTTGAAAAACCACTTTTCGCACTTGTGTTGGTGCAGGAAACCACTTTTGCACTTGTATTAGTGTGGAAAAAACACTTTTCGCACTTGTGTTAGTGTTGAAAAACCACTTTTCGCACTTGTGTTAGTGTTGAAAAACCACTTTTCGCACTTGTGTTGGTGCAGGAAACCACTTTTGCACTTGTATTAGTGTGGAAACTACACTTTTCGCACTTGTGATGGTGTTGAAAAACCACTTTTCGCACTTGTGTTAGTGTTGAAAAACCACTTTTCACACTTGTGTTAGTGTTGAAAAACCACTTTTCGCACCTGTGTTGGTGCAGGAAACCACTTTTGCACTTGCATTAGTGTGGATAAAACACTTTTCGCAATTGTGTTAGTGTTGAAAAACCACTTTTCGCACTTGTGTTGGTGTTGAAAAACCACTTTTCGCACTTGTGTTTGTGTTGAAAAACCTCTTTTCGCACTTGTGTTGGTGCAGGAAACCACTTTTGCACTTGTATTAGTGTGGAAAAAACACTTTTCGCACTTGTGTTAGTGTTGAAAAACCACTTTTCGCACTTGTGTTAGTGTTGAAAAACCACTTTTCGCACTTGTGTTATTGTTGAAAAACCACTTTTCGCACTTGTGTTGGTGCAGGAAACCACTTTTGCACTTGTATTAGTGTGGAAAAAACACTTTTCGCACTTGTGTTAGTGTTGAAAAACCACTTTTCGCACTTGTGTTAGTGTTGAAAAACCACTTTTCGCACTTGTGTTAGTGTTGAAAAACCACTTTTCGCACTTGTGTTGGTGCAGGAAACCACTTTTGCACTTGTATTAGTGTGGAAAAAACACTTTTCGCACTTGTGTTAGTGTTGAAAAACCACTTTTCGCACTTGTGTTAGTGTTGAAAAACCACTTTTCGCACTTGTGTTGGTGCAGGAAACCACTTTTGCACTTGTATTAGTGTGGAAAAAACACTTTTCGCACTTGTGATGATGTTGAAAAACCACTTTTCGCACTTGTGTTAGTGTTGAAAAACCACTTTTCACACTTGTGTTAGTGTTGAAAAACCACTTTTCGCACTTGTGTTGGTGCAGGAAACCACTTTTGCACTTGTATTAGTGTGGAAAAAACACTTTTCGCACTTGTGATGATGTTGAAAAACCACTTTTCGCACTTGTGTTAGTGTTGAAAAACCACTTTTCACACTTGTGTTAGTGTTGAAAAACCACATTTTCGCACTTGTGTTGGTGCAGGAAACCAATTTTGCACTTGTATTAGTGTGGAAAAAAACACTTTTCGCAATTGTGTTAGTGTTGAAAAACCACTTTTCGCACTTGTGTTAGTGTTGAAAAACCACTTTTCGCACTTGTGTTAGTGTTGAAAAACCACTTTTCGCACTTGTGTTGGTGCAGGAAACCACTTTTGCACTTGTATTAGTGTGGATAAAACACTTTTCGCAATTGTGTTAGTGTTGAAAAACCACTTTTCGCACTTGTGTTAGTGTTGAAAAACCACTTTTCGCACTTGTGTTAGTGTTGAAAAACCACTTTTCGCACTTGTGTTGGTGCAGGAAACCACTTTTGCACTTGTATTAGTGTGGAAAAAACACTTTTCGCATTTGTGTTAGTGTTGAAAAACCACTTTTCGCACTTGTGTTAGTGTTGAAAAACCACTTTTCGCACTTGTGTTAGTGTTGAAAAACCACTTTTCGCACTTGTGTTGGTGCAGGAAACCACTTTTGCACTTGTATTAGTGTGGAAAAAACACTTTTTGCACTTGTGATGGTGTTGAAAAACCACTTTTCGCACTTGTGTTAGTGTTGAAAAACCACTTTTCACACTTGTGTTAGTGTTGAAAAACCACTTTTCGCACTTGTGTTGGTGCAGGAAACCACTTTTGCACTTGTATTAGTGTGGAAAAAACACTTTTCGCACTTTTGTTAGTGTTGAAAAACCACTTTTCACACTTGTGTTAGTGTTGAAAAACCACTTTTCGCACTTGTGTTAGTGTTGAAAAACCACTTTTCGCACTTGTGTTGGTGCAGCAAACCACTTTTGCAATTGTATTAGTGTGGAAAAAACACTTTTCGCACTTGTGTTAGTGTTGAAAAACCACTTTTCGCACTTGTGTTAGTGTTGAAAAACCACTTTTCGCACTTGTGTTAGTGTTGAAAAACCACTTTTCGCACTTTTGTTGGTGCAGGAAACCACTTTTGCACTTGTATTAGTGTGGAAAAAACACTTTTCGCACTTGTGTTAGTGTTGAAAAACTACTTTTCGCACTTGTGTTAGTGTTGAAAAACCACTTTTCGCACTTGTGTTGGTGCAGGAAACCACTTTTGCACTTGTATTAGTGTGGAAAAAACACTTTTCGCGCTTGTGATGGTGTTGAAAAACCACTTTTCGCACTTGTGTTAGTGTTGAAAAACCACTTTTCACACTTGTGTTAGTGTTGAAAAACCACATTTTCGCACTTGTGTTGGTGCAGGAAACCAATTTTGCACTTGTATTAGTGTGGAAAAAACACTTTTCGCACTTGTGTTAGTGTTGAAAAACCACTTTTCGCACTTGTGTTAGTGTTGAAAAACCACTTTTCGCACTTGTGTTAGTGTTGAAAAACCACTTTTCGCACTTGTGTTGGTGCAGGAAACCACTTTTGCACTTGTATTAGTGTGGATAAAACACTTTTCGCAATTGTGTTAGTGTTGAAAAACCACTTTTCGCACTTGTGTTGGTGTTGAAAAACCACTTTTCGCACTTGTGTTAGTGTTGAAAAACCACTTTTCGCACTTGTGTTGGTGCAGGAAACCACTTTTGCACTTGTATTAGTGTGGAAAAAACACTTTTCGCACTTGGGTTAGTGTTGAAAAACCACTTTTCGCACTTGTGTTAGTGTTGAAAAACCACTTTTCGCACTTGTGTTATTGTTGAAAAACCACTTTTCGCACTTGTGTTGGTGCAGGAAACCACTTTTGCACTTGTATTAGTGTGGAAAAAACACTTTTCGCACTTGTGTTAGTGTTGAAAAACGACTTTTCGCACTTGTGTTAGTGTTGAAAAACCACTTTTCGCACTTGTGTTAGTGTTGAAAAACCACTTTTCGCACTTGTGTTGGTGCAGGAAACCAATTTTGCACTTGCATTAGTGTGGAAAAAACACTTTTCGCACTTCTGTTAGTGTTGAAAAACCACTTTTCGCACATGTGTTAGTGTTGAAAACCCACTTTTCGCACTTATGTTGGTGCAGGAAACCACTTTTGCACTTGTATTAGTGTGGAAAAAACACTTTTTGCACTTGTGATGGTGTTGGAAAACCACTTTTCGCACTTGTGTTAGTGTTGAAAAACCACTTTTCGCACTTGTGTTAGTGTTGAAAAACCACTTTTCGCACTTGTGTTGGTGCAGGAAACCACTTTTGCACTTGTATTAGTGTGGAAAAAACACTTTTCGCACTTGTGTTAGTGTTGAAAAACCACTTTTCACACTTGTGTTAGTGTTGAAAAACCACTTTTTGCACTTGTGTTAGTGTTGAAAAACCACTTTTCGCACTTGTGTTAGTGTTGAAAAACCACTTTTTGCACTTGTGTTAGTGTTGAAAAACCACTTTTCGCACTTGTGTTAGTGTTGAAAAACCACTTTTCGCACTTGTGTTAGTGTTGAAAAACCACTTTTCGCACTTGTGTTAGTGTTGAAAAACCACTTTTCGCACTTGTGTTGGTGCAGGAAACCACTTTTGCACTTGTATTAGTGTGGAAAAAACACTTTTCGCACTTGTGTTAGTGTTGAAAAACCACTTTTCGCACTTGTGTTAGTGTTGAAAAACCACTTTTCGCACTTGTGTTGGTGCAGGAAACCACTTTTGCACTTGTATTAGTGTGGAAACTACACTTTTCGCACTTGTGATGGTGTTGAAAAACCACTTTTCGCACTTGTGTTAGTGTTGAAAAACCACTTTTCACACTTGTGTTAGTGTTGAAAAACCACTTTTCGCACCTGTGTTGGTGCAGGAAACCACTTTTGCACTTGCATTAGTGTGGATAAAACACTTTTCGCAATTGTGTTAGTGTTGAAAAACCACTTTTCGCACTTGTGTTGGTGTTGAAAAACCACTTTTCGCACTTGTGTTTGTGTTGAAAAACCTCTTTTCGCACTTGTGTTGGTGCAGGAAACCACTTTTGCACTTGTATTAGTGTGGAAAAAACACTTTTCGCACTTGTGTTAGTGTTGAAAAACCACTTTTCGCACTTGTGTTAGTGTTGAAAAACCACTTTTCGCACTTGTGTTATTGTTGAAAAACCACTTTTCGCACTTGTGTTGGTGCAGGAAACCACTTTTGCACTTGTATTAGTGTGGAAAAAACACTTTTCGCACTTGTGTTAGTGTTGAAAAACCACTTTTCGCACTTGTGTTAGTGTTGAAAAACCACTTTTCGCACTTGTGTTAGTGTTGAAAAACCACTTTTCGCACTTGTGTTGGTGCAGGAAACCAATTTTGCACTTGCATTAGTGTGGAAAAACCACTTTTCGCACTTGTGTTAGTGTTGAAAAACCACGATTCGCACTTGTGTTAGTGTTGAAAACCCACTTCTCGCACTTATGTTGGTGCAGGAAACCACTTTTGCACTTGTATTAGTGTGGAAAAAACACTTTTTGCACTTGTGATGGTGTTGAAAAACCACTTTTCACACTTGTGTTAGTGTTGAAAAACCACTTTTCGCACTTGTGTTGGTGCAGGAAACCACTTTTGCACTTGTATTAGTGTGGAAAAAACACTTTTCGCACTTTTGTTAGTGTTGAAAAACCACTTTTCACACTTGTGTTAGTGTTGAAAAACCACTTTTCGCACTTGTGTTAGTGTTGAAAAACCACTTTTCGCACTTGTGTTGGTGCAGCAAACCACTTTTGCAATTGTATTAGTGTGGAAAAAACACTTTTCGCACTTGTGTTAGTGTTGAAAAACCACTTTTCGCACTTGTGTTAGTGTTGAAAAACCACTTTTCGCACTTGTGTTAGTGTTGAAAAACCACTTTTCGCACTTTTGTTGGTGCAGGAAACCACTTTTGCACTTGTATTAGTGTGGAAAAAACACTTTTCGCACTTGTGTTAGTGTTGAAAAACTACTTTTCGCACTTGTGTTAGTGTTGAAAAACCACTTTTCGCACTTGTGTTGGTGCAGGAAACCACTTTTGCACTTGTATTAGTGTGGAAAAAACACTTTTCGCGCTTGTGATGGTGTTGAAAAACCACTTTTCGCACTTGTGTTAGTGTTGAAAAACCACTTTTCACACTTGTGTTAGTGTTGAAAAACCACATTTTCGCACTTGTGTTGGTGCAGGAAACCAATTTTGCACTTGTATTAGTGTGGAAAAAACACTTTTCGCACTTGTGTTAGTGTTGAAAAACCACTTTTCGCACTTGTGTTAGTGTTGAAAAACCACTTTTCGCACTTGTGTTAGTGTTGAAAAACCACTTTTCGCACTTGTGTTGGTGCAGGAAACCACTTTTGCACTTGTATTAGTGTGGATAAAACACTTTTCGCAATTGTGTTAGTGTTGAAAAACCACTTTTCGCACTTGTGTTGGTGTTGAAAAACCACTTTTCGCACTTGTGTTAGTGTTGAAAAACCACTTTTCGCACTTGTGTTGGTGCAGGAAACCACTTTTGCACTTGTATTAGTGTGGAAAAAACACTTTTCGCACTTGGGTTAGTGTTGAAAAACCACTTTTCGCACTTGTGTTAGTGTTGAAAAACCACTTTTCGCACTTGTGTTATTGTTGAAAAACCACTTTTCGCACTTGTGTTGGTGCAGGAAACCACTTTTGCACTTGTATTAGTGTGGAAAAAACACTTTTCGCACTTGTGTTAGTGTTGAAAAACGACTTTTCGCACTTGTGTTAGTGTTGAAAAACCACTTTTCGCACTTGTGTTAGTGTTGAAAAACCACTTTTCGCACTTGTGTTGGTGCAGGAAACCAATTTTGCACTTGCATTAGTGTGGAAAAAACACTTTTCGCACTTCTGTTAGTGTTGAAAAACCACTTTTCGCACATGTGTTAGTGTTGAAAACCCACTTTTCGCACTTATGTTGGTGCAGGAAACCACTTTTGCACTTGTATTAGTGTGGAAAAAACACTTTTTGCACTTGTGATGGTGTTGGAAAACCACTTTTCGCACTTGTGTTAGTGTTGAAAAACCACTTTTCGCACTTGTGTTAGTGTTGAAAAACCACTTTTCGCACTTGTGTTGGTGCAGGAAACCACTTTTGCACTTGTATTAGTGTGGAAAAAACACTTTTCGCACTTGTGTTAGTGTTGAAAAACCACTTTTCACACTTGTGTTAGTGTTGAAAAACCACTTTTTGCACTTGTGTTAGTGTTGAAAAACCACTTTTCGCACTTGTGTTAGTGTTGAAAAACCACTTTTTGCACTTGTGTTAGTGTTGAAAAACCACTTTTCGCACTTGTGTTAGTGTTGAAAAACCACTTTTCGCACTTGTGTTAGTGTTGAAAAACCACTTTTCGCACTTGTGTTAGTGTTGAAAAACCACTTTTCGCACTTGTGTTGGTGCAGGAAACCACTTTTGCACTTGTATTAGTGTGGAAAAAACACTTTTCGCACTTGTGTTAGTGTTGAAAAACCACTTTTCGCACTTGTGTTAGTGTTGAAAAACCACTTTTCGCACTTGTGTTGGTGCAGGAAACCACTTTTGCACTTGTATTAGTGTGGAAACTACACTTTTCGCACTTGTGATGGTGTTGAAAAACCACTTTTCGCACTTGTGTTAGTGTTGAAAAACCACTTTTCACACTTGTGTTAGTGTTGAAAAACCACTTTTCGCACCTGTGTTGGTGCAGGAAACCACTTTTGCACTTGCATTAGTGTGGATAAAACACTTTTCGCAATTGTGTTAGTGTTGAAAAACCACTTTTCGCACTTGTGTTGGTGTTGAAAAACCACTTTTCGCACTTGTGTTTGTGTTGAAAAACCTCTTTTCGCACTTGTGTTGGTGCAGGAAACCACTTTTGCACTTGTATTAGTGTGGAAAAAACACTTTTCGCACTTGTGTTAGTGTTGAAAAACCACTTTTCGCACTTGTGTTAGTGTTGAAAAACCACTTTTCGCACTTGTGTTATTGTTGAAAAACCACTTTTCGCACTTGTGTTGGTGCAGGAAACCACTTTTGCACTTGTATTAGTGTGGAAAAAACACTTTTCGCACTTGTGTTAGTGTTGAAAAACCACTTTTCGCACTTGTGTTAGTGTTGAAAAACCACTTTTCGCACTTGTGTTAGTGTTGAAAAACCACTTTTCGCACTTGTGTTGGTGCAGGAAACCAATTTTGCACTTGCATTAGTGTGGAAAAACCACTTTTCGCACTTGTGTTAGTGTTGAAAAACCACGATTCGCACTTGTGTTAGTGTTGAAAACCCACTTCTCGCACTTATGTTGGTGCAGGAAACCACTTTTGCACTTGTATTAGTGTGGAAAAAACACTTTTTGCACTTGTGATGGTGTTGAAAAACCACTTTTCACACTTGTGTTAGTGTTGAAAAACCACTTTTCACACTTGTGTTAGTGTTGAAAAACCACTTTTCGCACTTGTGTTGGTGCAGGAAAACACTTTTGCACTTGTATTAGTGTGGAAAAAACACTTTTCGCACTTGTGTTAGTGTTGAAAAACCACTTTTCGCACTTGTGTTAGTGTTGAAAAACCACTTTTCGCACTTGTGTTAGTGTTGAAAAACCACTTTTCGCACTTGTGTTGGTGCAGGAAACCACTTTTGCACTTGTATTAGTGTGGAAAAAACACTTTTTGCACTTGTGATGGTGTTGAAAAACCACTTTTCGCACTTGTATTAGTGTTGAAAAACCACTTTTCACACTTGTGTTAGTGTTGAAAAACCACTTTTCGCACTTGTGTTGGTGCAGGAAACCACTTTTGCACTTGTATTAGTGTGGAAAAAACACTTTTCGCACTTTTGTTAGTGTTGAAAAACCACTTTTCACACTTGTGTTAGTGTTGAAAAACCACTTTTCGCACTTGTGTTAGTGTTGAAAAACCACTTTTCGCACTTGTGTTGGTGCAGGAAACCACTTTTGCACTTGTATTAGTGTGGAAAAAACACTTTTTGCACTTGTGATGGTGTTGAAAAACCACTTTTCACACTTGTATTAGTGTTGAAAAACCACTTTTCACACTTGTGTTAGTGTTGAAAAACCACTTTTCGCACTTGTGTTGGTGCAGGAAACCACTTTTGCACTTGTATTAGTGTGGAAAAAACACTTTTCGCACTTTTGTTAGTGTTGAAAAACCACTTTTCACACTTGTGTTAGTGTTGAAAAACCACTTTTCGCACTTGTGTTAGTGTTGAAAAACCACTTTTCGCACTTGTGTTGGTGCAGCAAACCACTTTTGCAATTGTATTAGTGTGGAAAAAACACTTTTCGCACTTGTGTTAGTGTTGAAAAACCACTTTTCGCACTTGTGTTAGTGTTGAAAAACCACTTTTCGCACTTGTGTTAGTGTTGAAAAACCACTTTTCGCACTTGTGTTGGTGCAGGAAACCACTTTTGCACTTGTATTAGTGTGGAAAAAACACTTTTCGCACTTGTGTTAGTGTTGAAAAACTACTTTTCGCACTTGTGTTAGTGTTGAAAAACCACTTTTCGCACTTGTGTTGGTGCAGGAAACCACTTTTGCACTTGTATTAGTGTGGAAAAAACACTTTTCGCACTTGTGATGGTGTTGAAAAACTACTTTTCGCACTTGTGTTAGTGTTGAAAAACCACTTTTCACACTTGTGTTAGTGTTGAAAAACCACATTTTCGCACTTGTGTTGGTGCAGGAAACCAATTTTGCACTTGTATTAGTGTGGAAAAAACACTTTTCGCACTTGTGTTAGTGTTGAAAAACCACTTTTCGCACTTGTGTTAGTGTTGAAAAACCACTTTTCGCACTTGTGTTAGTGTTGAAAAACCACTTTTCGCACTTGTGTTGGTGCAGGAAACCACTTTTGCACTTGTATTAGTGTGGATAAAACACTTTTCGCAATTGTGTTAGTGTTGAAAAACCACTTTTCGCACTTGTGTTGGTGTTGAAAAACCACTTTTCGCACTTGTGTTAGTGTTGAAAAACCACTTTTCGCACTTGTGTTGGTGCAGGAAACCACTTTTGCACTTGTATTAGTGTGGAAAAAACACTTTTCGCACTTGGGTTAGTGTTGAAAAACCACTTTTCGCACTTGTGTTAGTGTTGAAAAACCACTTTTCGCACTTGTGTTATTGTTGAAAAACCACTTTTCGCACTTGTGTTGGTGCAGGAAACCACTTTTGCACTTGTATTAGTGTGGAAAAAACACTTTTCGCACTTGTGTTAGTGTTGAAAAACCACTTTTCGCACTTGTGTTAGTGTTGAAAAAACACTTTTCGCACTTGTGTTAGTGTTGAAAAACCACTTTTCGCACTTGTGTTGGTGCAGGAAACCAATTTTGCACTTGCATTAGTGTGGAAAAAACACTTTTCGCACTTCTGTTAGTGTTGAAAAACCACTTTTCGCACTTGTGTTAGTGTTGAAAACCCACTTTTCGCACTTATGTTGGTGCAGGAAACCACTTTTGCACTTGTATTAGTGTGGAAAAAACACTTTTTGCACTTGTGATGGTGTTGGAAAACCACTTTTCGCACTTGTGTTAGTGTTGAAAAACCACTTTTCACACTTGTGTTAGTGTTGAAAAACCACTTTTCGCACTTGTGTTGGTGCAGGAAACCACTTTTGCACTTGTATTAGTGTGGAAAAAACACTTTTCGCACTTGTGTTAGTGTTGAAAAACCACTTTTCGCACTTGTGTTAGTGTTGAAAAACCACTTTTCGCACTTGTGTTAGTGTTGAAAAACCACTTTTCGCACTTGTGTTGGTGCAGGAAACCACTTTTGCACTTGTATTAGTGTGGAAAAAACACTTTTCGCACTTGTGTTAGTGTTGAAAAACCACTTTTCGCACTTGTGTTGGTGCAGGAAACCACTTTTGCACTTGTATTAGTGTGGAAAAAACACTTTTTGCACTTGTGTTAGTGTTGAAAAACCACTTTTCACACTTGTGTTAGTGTTGAAAAACCACTTTTCACACTTGTGTTTGTGCAGGAAACCAATTTTGCACTTGTATTAGTGTGGAAAAAACACTTTTCGCACTTGTGTTAGTGTTGAAAAACCACTTTTCACACTTGTGTTAGTGTTGAAAAACCACTTTTCGCACTTGTGTTAGTGTTGAAAAACCACTTTTCGCACTTGTGTTGGTGCAGGAAACCACTTTTGCACTTGTATTAGTGTGGAAAAAACACTTTTCGCACTTGTGTTAGTGTTGAAAAACCACTTTTCACACTTGTGTTAGTGTTGAAAAACCACTTTTCGCACTTGTGTTAGTGTTGAAAAACCACTTTTCGCACTTGTGTTGGTGCAGGAAACCACTTTTGCACTTGTATTAGTGTGGAAAAAACACTTTTCGCACTTGTGTTAGTGTTGAAAAACCACTTTTCGCACTTGTGTTAGTGTTGAAAAACCACTTTTCGCACTTGTGTTAGTGTTGAAAAACCACTTTTCGCACTTGTGTTGGTGCAGGAAACCACTTTTGCACTTGTATTAGTGTGGAAAAAACACTTTTCGCACTTGTGTTAGTGTTGAAAAACCACTTTTCGCACTTGTGTTAGTGTTGAAAAACCACTTTTCGCACTTGTGTTGGTGCAGGAAACCACTTTTGCACTTGTATTAGTGTGGAAACTACACTTTTCGCACTTGTGATGGTGTTGAAAAACCACTTTTCGCACTTGTGTTAGTGTTGAAAAACCACTTTTCACACTTGTGTTAGTGTTGAAAAACCACTTTTCGCACCTGTGTTGGTGCAGGAAACCACTTTTGCACTTGCATTAGTGTGGATAAAACACTTTTCGCAATTGTGTTAGTGTTGAAAAACCACTTTTCGCACTTGTGTTGGTGTTGAAAAACCACTTTTCGCACTTGTGTTTGTCTTGAAAAACCACTTTTCGCACTTGTGTTGGTGCAGGAAACCACTTTTGCACTTGTATTAGTGTGGAAAAAACACTTTTCGCACTTGTGTTAGTGTTGAAAAACCACTTTTCGCACTTGTGTTAGTGTTGAAAACCCACTTTTCGCACTTGTGTTATTGTTGAAAAACCACTTTTCGCACTTGTGTTGGTGCAGGAAACCACTTTTGCACTTGTATTAGTGTGGAAAAAACACTTTTCGCACTTGTGTTAGTGTTGAAAAACCACTTTTCGCACTTGTGTTAGTGTTGAAAAACCACTTTTCGCACTTGTGTTAGTGTTGAAAAACCACTTTTCGCACTTGTGTTGGTGCAGGAAACCAATTTTGCACTTGCATTAGTGTGGAAAAACCACTTTTCGCACTTGTGTTAGTGTTGAAAAACCACTTTTCGCACTTGTGTTAGTGTTGAAAACCCACTTTTCGCACTTATGTTGGTGCAGGAAACCACTTTTGCACTTGTATTAGTGTGGAAAAAACACTTTTTGCACTTGTGATGGTGTTGAAAAACCACTTTTCGCACTTGTGTTAGTGTTGAAAAACCACTTTTCACACTTGTGTTAGTGTTGAAAAACCACTTTTCGCACTTGTGTTGGTGCAGGAAACCACTTTTGCACTTGTATTAGTGTGGAAAAAACACTTTTCGCACTTGTGTTAGTGTTGAAAAACCACTTTTCGCACTTGTGTTAGTGTTGAAAAACCACTTTTCGCACTTGTGTTAGTGTTGAAAAACCACTTTTCGCACTTGTGTTGGTGCAGGAAACCACTTTTGCACTTGTATTAGTGTGGAAAAAACACTTTTCGCACTTGTGTTAGTGTTGAAAAACCACTTTTCGCACTTGTGTTAGTGTTGAAAAACCACTTTTCACACTTGTGTTCATGCAGGAAACCACTTTTGCACTTGTATTAGTGTGGAAAAAACACTTTTCGCACTTGTGATGATGTTGAAAAACCACTTTTCGCACTTGTGTTAGTGTTGATAAACCACTTTTCACACTTGTGTTAGTGTTGAAAAAACCACATTTTCGCACTTGTGTTGGTGCAGGAAACCAATTTTGCACT
The DNA here is from genome assembly GCF_964187855.1 of Myxine glutinosa. Lineage (NCBI taxonomy): Eukaryota > Metazoa > Chordata > Myxini > Myxiniformes > Myxinidae > Myxine > Myxine glutinosa. The sequence continues at coordinate 54,446 of NW_027616496.1, read as the reverse complement.
TGTATTAGTGTGGAAAAAACACTTTTCGCACTTGTGTTAGTGTTGAAAACCCACTTTTCGCACTTGTGTTAGTGTTGAAAAACCACTTTTCGCACTTGTGTTAGTGTTGAAAAACCACTTTTCGCACTTGTGTTGGTGCAGGAAACCACTTTTGCACTTGTATTAGTGTGGATAAAACACTTTTCGCAATTGTGTTAGTGTTGAAAAACCACTTTTCGCACTTGTGTTAGTGTTGAAAAACCACTTTTCGCACTTGTGTTAGTGTTGAAAAACCACTTTTCGCACTTGTGTTGGTGCAGGAAACCACTTTTGCACTTGTATTAGTGTGGAAAAAACACTTTTCGCATTTGTGTTAGTGTTGAAAAACCACTTTTCGCACTTGTGTTAGTGTTGAAAAACCACTTTTCGCACTTGTGTTAGTGTTGAAAAACCACTTTTCGCACTTGTGTTGGTGCAGGAAACCACTTTTGCACTTGTATTAGTGTGGAAAAAACACTTTTTGCACTTGTGATGGTGTTGAAAAACCACTTTTCGCACTTGTGTTAGTGTTGAAAAACCACTTTTCACACTTGTGTTAGTGTTGAAAAACCACTTTTCGCACTTGTGTTGGTGCAGGAAACCACTTTTGCACTTGTATTAGTGTGGAAAAAACACTTTTCGCACTTGTGTTAGTGTTGAAAAACCACTTTTCACACTTGTGTTAGTGTTGAAAAACCACTTTTCGCACTTGTGTTAGTGTTGAAAAATCACTTTTCGCACTTGTGTTGGTGCAGCAAACCACTTTTGCACTTGTATTAGTGTGGAAAAAACACTTTTCGCACTTGTGTTAGTGTTGAAAAACCACTTTTCGCACTTGTGTTAGTGTTGAAAAACCATTTTTCGCACTTGTGTTAGTGTTGAAAAACCACTTTTCACACTTGTGTTAGTGTTGAAAAACCACATTTTCGCACTTGTGTTGGTGCAGGAAACCAATTTTGCACTTGTATTAGTGTGGAAAAAACACTTTTCGCACTTGTGTTAGTGTTGAAAAACCACTTTTCGCACTTGTGATGATGTTGAAAAACCACTTTTCGCACTTGTGTTAGTGTTGAAAAACCACTTTTCACACTTGTGTTAGTGTTGAAAAACCACATTTTCGCACTTGTGTTGGTGCAGCAAACCACTTTTGCACTTGTATTAGTGTGGAAAAAACACTTTTCGCACTTGTGTTAGTGTTGAAAAACCACTTTTCGCACTTGTGATGATGTTGAAAAACCACTTTTCGCACTTGTGTTAGTGTTGAAAAACCACTTTTCACACTTGTGTTAGTGTTGAAAAACCACATTTTCGCACTTGTGTTGGTGCAGGAAACCAATTTTGCACTTGTATTAGTGTGGAAAAAACACTTTTCGCACTTGTGTTAGTGTTGAAAAACCACTTTTCGCACTTGTGTTAGTGTTGAAAAACCACTTTTCGCACTTGTGTTAGTGTTGAAAAACCTCTTTTCGCACTTGTGTTGGTGCAGGAAACCACTTTTGCACTTGTATTATTGTGGATAAAACACTTTTCGCAATTGTGTTAGTGTTGAAAAACCACTTTTCGCACTTGTGTTAGTGTTGAAAAACCACTTTTCGCACTTGTGTTAGTGTTGAAAAACCACTTTTCGCACTTGTGTTGGTGCAGGAAACCACTTTTGCACTTGTATTAGTGTGGAAAAAACACTTTTCGCATTTGTGTTAGTGTTGAAAAACCACTTTTCGCACTTGTGTTAGTGTTGAAAAACCACTTTTCGCACTTGTGTTAGTGTTGAAAAACCACTTTTCGCACTTGTGTTGGTGCAGGAAACCACTTTTGCACTTGTATTAGTGTGGAAAAAACACTTTTTGCACTTGTGATGGTGTTGAAAAACCACTTTTCGCACTTGTGTTAGTGTTGAAAAACCACTTTTCACACTTGTGTTAGTGTTGAAAAACCACTTTTCGCACTTGTGTTGGTGCAGGAAACCACTTTTGCACTTGTATTAGTGTGGAAAAAACACTTTTCGCACTTGTGTTAGTGTTGAAAAACCACTTTTCACACTTGTGTTAGTGTTGAAAAACCACTTTTCGCACTTGTGTTAGTGTTGAAAAACCACTTTTCGCACTTGTGTTGGTGCAGCAAACCACTTTTGCACTTGTATTAGTGTGGAAAAAACACTTTTCGCACTTGTGTTAGTGTTGAAAAACCACTTTTCGCACTTGTGTTAGTGTTGAAAAACCACTTTTCGCACTTGTGTTAGTGTTGAAAAACCACTTTTCGCACTTGTGTTGGTGCAGGAAACCACTTTTGCACTTGTATTAGTGTGGAAAAAACACTTTTCGCACTTGTGTTAGTGTTGAAAAACTACTTTTCGCACTTGTGTTAGTGTTGAAAAACCAGTTTTCGCACTTGTGTTGGTGCAGGAAACCACTTTTGCACTTGTATTAGTGTGGAAAAAACACTTTTCGCACTTGTGATGGTGTTGAAAAACCACTTTTCGCACTTGTGTTAGTGTTGAAAAATCACTTTTCGCACTTGTGTTGGTGCAGCAAACCACTTTTGCACTTGTATTAGTGTGGAAAAAACACTTTTCGCACTTGTGTTAGTGTTGAAAAACCACTTTTCGCACTTGTGTTAGTGTTGAAAAACCATTTTTCGCACTTGTGTTAGTGTTGAAAAACCACTTTTCACACTTGTGTTAGTGTTGAAAAACCACATTTTCGCACTTGTGTTGGTGCAGGAAACCAATTTTGCACTTGTATTAGTGTGGAAAAAACACTTTTCGCACTTGTGTTAGTGTTGAAAAACCACTTTTCGCACTTGTGATGATGTTGAAAAACCACTTTTCGCACTTGTGTTAGTGTTGAAAAACCACTTTTCACACTTGTGTTAGTGTTGAAAAACCACATTTTCGCACTTGTGTTGGTGCAGCAAACCACTTTTGCACTTGTATTAGTGTGGAAAAAACACTTTTCGCACTTGTGTTAGTGTTGAAAAACCACTTTTCGCACTTGTGATGATGTTGAAAAACCACTTTTCGCACTTGTGTTAGTGTTGAAAAACCACTTTTCACACTTGTGTTAGTGTTGAAAAACCACATTTTCGCACTTGTGTTGGTGCAGGAAACCAATTTTGCACTTGTATTAGTGTGGAAAAAACACTTTTCGCACTTGTGTTAGTGTTGAAAAACCACTTTTCGCACTTGTGTTAGTGTTGAAAAACCACTTTTCGCACTTGTGTTAGTGTTGAAAAACCTCTTTTCGCACTTGTGTTGGTGCAGGAAACCACTTTTGCACTTGTATTAGTGTGGATAAAACACTTTTCGCAATTGTGTTAGTGTTGAAAAACCACTTTTCGCACTTGTGTTAGTGTTGAAAAACCACTTTTCGCACTTGTGTTAGTGTTGAAAAACCACTTTTCGCACTTGTGTTGGTGCAGGAAACCACTTTTGCACTTGTATTAGTGTGGAAAAAACACTTTTCGCATTTGTGTTAGTGTTGAAAAACCACTTTTCGCACTTGTGTTAGTGTTGAAAAACCACTTTTCGCACTTGTGTTAGTGTTGAAAAACCACTTTTCGCACTTGTGTTGGTGCAGGAAACCACTTTTGCACTTGTATTAGTGTGGAAAAAACACTTTTTGCACTTGTGATGGTGTTGAAAAACCACTTTTCGCACTTGTGTTAGTGTTGAAAAACCACTTTTCACACTTGTGTTAGTGTTGAAAAACCACTTTTCGCACTTGTGTTGGTGCAGGAAACCACTTTTGCACTTGTATTAGTGTGGAAAAAACACTTTTCGCACTTGTGTTAGTGTTGAAAAACCACTTTTCACACTTGTGTTAGTGTTGAAAAACCACTTTTCGCACTTGTGTTAGTGTTGAAAAACCACTTTTCGCACTTGTGTTGGTGCAGCAAACCACTTTTGCACTTGTATTAGTGTGGAAAAAACACTTTTCGCACTTGTGTTAGTGTTGAAAAACCACTTTTCGCACTTGTGTTAGTGTTGAAAAACCACTTTTCGCACTTGTGTTAGTGTTGAAAAACCACTTTTCGCACTTGTGTTGGTGCAGGAAACCACTTTTGCACTTGTATTAGTGTGGAAAAAACACTTTTCGCACTTGTGTTAGTGTTGAAAAACTACTTTTCGCACTTGTGTTAGTGTTGAAAAACCAGTTTTCGCACTTGTGTTGGTGCAGGAAACCACTTTTGCACTTGTATTAGTGTGGAAAAAACACTTTTCGCACTTGTGATGGTGTTGAAAAACCACTTTTCGCACTTGTGTTAGTGTTGAAAAACCACTTTTCACACTTGTGTTAGTGTTGAAAAACCACATTTTCGCACTTGTGTTGGTGCAGGAAACCAATTTTGCACTTGTATTAGTGTGGAAAAAACACTTTTCGCACTTGTGTTAGTGTTGAAAAACCACTTTTCGCACTTGTGTTAGTGTTGAAAAACCACTTTTCGCACTTGTGTTAGTGTTGAAAAACCACTTTTCGCACTTGTGTTGGTGCAGGAAACCACTTTTGCACTTGTATTAGTGTGGATAAAACACTTTTCGCAATTGTGTTAGTGTTGAAAAACCACTTTTCGCACTTGTGTTGGTGTTGAAAAACCACTTTTCGCACTTGTGTTAGTGTTGAAAAACCACTTTTCGCACTTGTGTTGGTGCAGGAAACCACTTTTGCACTTGTATTAGTGTGGAAAAAACACTTTTCGCACTTGGGTTAGTGTTGAAAAACCACTTTTCGCACTTGTGTTAGTGTTGAAAAACCACTTTTCGCACTTGTGTTATTGTTGAAAAACCACTTTTCGCACTTGTGTTGGTGCAGGAAACCACTTTTGCACTTGTATTAGTGTGGAAAAAACACTTTTTGCACTTGTGATGGTGTTGAAAAACCACTTTTCGCACTTGTGTTAGTGTTGAAAAACCACTTTTCACACTTGTGTTAGTGTTGAAAAACCACTTTTCGCACTTGTGTTGGTGCAGGAAACCACTTTTGCACTTGTATTAGTGTGGAAAAAACACTTTTCGCACTTGTGTTAGTGTTGAAAAACCACTTTTCGCACTTGTGTTAGTGTTGAAAAACCACTTTTCGCACTTGTGTTAGTGTTGAAAAACCACTTTTCGCACTTGTGTTGGTGCAGGAAACCACTTTTGCACTTGTATTAGTGTGGAAAAAACACTTTTCGCACTTGTGTTAGTGTTGAAAAACCACTTTTCGCACTTGTGTTGGTGCAGGAAACCACTTTTGCACTTGCATTAGTGTGGAAAAAACACTTTTTGCACTTGTGTTAGTGTTGAAAAACCACTTTTCACACTTGTGTTAGTGTTGAAAAACCACTTTTCACACTTGTGTTGGTGCAGGAAACCAATTTTGCACTTGTATTAGTGTGGAAAAAACACTTTTCGCACTTGTGTTAGTGTTGAAAAACCACTTTTCGCACTTGTGTTAGTGTTGAAAAACCACTTTTCGCACTTGTGTTAGTGTTGAAAAACCACTTTTCGCACTTGTGTTGGTGCAGGAAACCACTTTTGCACTTGTATTAGTGTGGAAAAAACACTTTTCGCACTTGTGTTAGTGTTGAAAAACCACTTTTCACACTTGTGTTAGTGTTGAAAAACCACTTTTCGCACTTGTGTTAGTGTTGAAAAACCACTTTTCGCACTTGTGTTGGTGCAGGAAACCACTTTTGCACTTGTATTAGTGTGGAAAAAACACTTTTCGCACTTGTGTTAGTGTTGAAAAATCACTTTTCGCACTTGTGTTAGTGTTGAAAAACCACTTTTCGCACTTGTGTTAGTGTTGAAAAACCACTTTTCGCACTTGTGTTGGTGCAGGAAACCACTTTTGCACTTGTATTAGTGTGGAAATAACACTTTTCGCACTTGTGTTGGTGTTGAAAAACCACTTTTCGCACTTGTGTTAGTGTTGAAAAACCACTTTTCGCACTTGTGTTGGTGCAGGAAACCACTTTTGCACTTGTATTAGTGTGGAAAAAACACTTTTCGCACTTGTGTTAGTGTTGAAAAACCACTTTTCGCACTTGTGTTAGTGTTGAAAAACCACTTTTCGCACTTGTGTTAGTGTTGAAAAACCACTTTTCGCACTTGTGTTGGTGCAGGAAACCACTTTTGCACTTGTATTAGTGTGGAAACTACACTTTTCGCACTTGTGATGGTGTTGAAAAACCACTTTTCGCACTTGTGTTAGTGTTGAAAAACCACTTTTCACACTTGTGTTAGTGTTGAAAAACCACTTTTCGCACCTGTGTTGGTGCAGGAAACCACTTTTGCACTTGCATTAGTGTGGATAAAACACTTTTCGCAATTGTGTTAGTGTTGAAAAACCACTTTTCGCACTTGTGTTGGTGTTGAAAAACCACTTTTCGCACTTGTGTTTGTGTTGAAAAACCACTTTTCGCACTTGTGTTGGTGCAGGAAACCACTTTTGCACTTGTATTAGTGTGGAAAAAACACTTTTCGCACTTGTGTTAGTGTTGAAAAACCACTTTTCGCACTTGTGTTAGTGTTGAAAAACCACTTTTCGCACTTGTGTTATTGTTGAAAAACCACTTTTCGCACTTGTGTTGGTGCAGGAAACCACTTTTGCACTTGTATTAGTGTGGAAAAAACACTTTTCGCACTTGTGTTAGTGTTGAAAAACCACTTTTCGCACTTGTGTTAGTGTTGAAAAACCACTTTTCGCACTTGTGTTAGTGTTGAAAAACCACTTTTCGCACTTGTGTTGATGCAGGAAACCAATTTTGCACTTGCATTAGTGTGGAAAAACCACTTTTCGCACTTGTGTTAGTGTTGAAAAACCACTTTTCGCACTTGTGTTAGTGTTGAAAACCCACTTTTCGCACTTATGTTGGTGCAGGAAACCACTTTTGCACTTGTATTAGTGTGGAAAAAACACTTTTTGCACTTGTGATGGTGTTGAAAAACCACTTTTCGCACTTGTGTTAGTGTTGAAAAACCACTTTTCACACTTGTGTTAGTGTTGAAAAACCACTTTTCGCACTTGTGTTGGTGCAGGAAAACACTTTTGCACTTGTATTAGTGTGGAAAAAACACTTTTCGCATTTGTGTTAGTGTTGAAAAACCACTTTTCGCACTTGTGTTAGTGTTGAAAAACCACTTTTCGCAGTTGTGTTAGTGTTGAAAAACCACTTTTCGCACTTGTGTTGGTGCAGGAAACCACTTTTGCACTTGTATTAGTGTGGAAAAAACACTTTTCGCACTTGTGTTAGTGTTGAAAAACCACTTTTCGCACTTGTGTTAGTGTTGAAAAACCACTTTTCCCACTTGCGTTGGTGCAGGAAACCACTTTTGCACTTGTATTAGTGTGGAAAAAACACTTTTCGCACTTGTGATGATGTTGAAAAACCACTTTTCGCACTTGTGTTAGTGTTGAAAAACCACTTTTCACACTTGTGTTAGTGTTGAAAAACCACATTTTCGCACTTGTGTTGGTGCAGGAAACCAATTTTGCACTTGTATTAGTGTGGAAAAAACACTTTTCGCACTTGTGTTAGTGTTGAAAAACCACTTTTCGCACTTGTGTTAGTGTTGAAAAACCACTTTTCGCACTTGTGTTAGTGTTGAAAAACCACTTTTCGCACTTGTGTTGGTGCAGGAAACCACTTTTGCACTTGTATTAGTGTGGATAAAACACTTTTCGCAATTGTGTTAGTGTTGAAAAACCACTTTTCGCACTTGTGTTAGTGTTGAAAAACCACTTTTCGCACTTGTGTTAGTGTTGAAAAACCACTTTTCGCACTTGTGTTGGTGCAGGAAACCACTTTTGCACTTGTATTAGTGTGGAAAAAACACTTTTCGCATTTGTGTTAGTGTTGAAAAACCACTTTTCGCACTTGTGTTAGTGTTGAAAAACCACTTTTCGCACTTGTGTTAGTGTTGAAAAACCACTTTTCGCACTTGTGTTGGTGCAGGAAACCACTTTTGCACTTGTATTAGTGTGGAAAAAACACTTTTTGCACTTGTGATGGTGTTGAAAAACCACTTTTCGCACTTGTGTTAGTGTTGAAAAACCACTTTTCACACTTGTGTTAGTGTTGAAAAACCACTTTTCGCACTTGTGTTGGTGCAGGAAACCACTTTTGCACTTGTATTAGTGTGGAAAAAACACTTTTCGCACTTGTGTTAGTGTTGAAAAACCACTTTTCACACTTATGTTGGTGCAGGAAACCACTTTTGCACTTGTATTAGTGTGGAAAAAACACTTTTTGCACTTGTGATGGTGTTGAAAAACCACTTTTCGCACTTGTGTTAGTGTTGAAAAACCACTTTTCACACTTGTGTTAGTGTTGAAAAACCACTTTTCGCACTTGTGTTGGTGCAGGAAACCACTTTTGCACTTGTATTAGTGTGGAAAAAACACTTTTCGCACTTGTGTTAGTGTTGAAAAACCACTTTTCGCACTTGTGTTAGTGTTGAAAAACCACTTTTGCACTTGTATTAGTGTGGAAAAAACACTTTTCGCACTTGTGTTAGTGTTGAAAAACCACTTTTCGCACTTGTGTTGGTGCAGGAAACCACTTTTGCACTTGTATTAGTGTGGAAAAAACACTTTTTGCACTTGTGTTAGTGTTGAAAAACCACTTTTCACACTTGTGTTAGTGTTGAAAAACCACTTTTCACACTTGTGTTGGTGCAGGAAACCAATTTTGCACTTGTATTAGTGTGGAAAAACCACTTTTCGCACTTGTGTTAGTGTTGAAAAACCACTTTTCGCACTTGTGTTAGTGTTGAAAAACCACTTTTCGCACTTCTGTTAGTGTTGAAAAACCACTTTTCGCACTTGTGTTGGTGCAGGAAACCACTTTTGCACTTGTATTAGTGTGGAAAAAACACTTTTCGCACTTGTGTTAGTGTTGAAAAACCACTTTTCGCACTTGTGTTAGTGTTGAAAAACCACTTTTCGCACTTGTGTTAGTGTTGAAAAACCACTTTTCGCACTTGTGTTGGTGCAGGAAACCACTTTTGCACTTGTATTAGTGTGGAAAAAACACTTTTCGCACTTGTGTTAGTGTTGAAAAACCACTTTTCGCACTTGTGTTAGTGTTGAAAAACCACTTTTCGCACTTGTGTTGGTGCAGGAAACCACTTTTGCACTTGTATTAGTGTGGAAACTACACTTTTCGCACTTGTGATGGTGTTGAAAAACCACTTTTCGCACTTGTGTTGGTGCAGGAAACCACTTTTGCACTTGTATTAGTGTGGAAAAAACACTTTTCGCACTTGTGTTAGTGTTGAAAAACCACTTTTCGCACTTGTGTTGGTGCAGGAAACCACTTTTGCACTTGCATTAGTGTGGAAAAAACACTTTTTGCACTTGTGTTAGTGTTGAAAAACCACTTTTCACACTTGTGTTAGTGTTGAAAAACCACTTTTCACACTTGTGTTGGTGCAGGAAACCAATTTTGCACTTGTATTAGTGTGGAAAAAACACTTTTCGCACTTGTGTTAGTGTTGAAAAACCACTTTTCGCACTTGTGTTAGTGTTGAAAAACCACTTTTCGCACTTGTGTTAGTGTTGAAAAACCACTTTTCGCACTTGTGTTGGTGCAGGAAACCACTTTTGCACTTGTATTAGTGTGGAAAAAACACTTTTCGCACTTGTGTTAGTGTTGAAAAACCACTTTTCACACTTGTGTTAGTGTTGAAAAACCACTTTTCGCACTTGTGTTAGTGTTGAAAAACCACTTTTCGCACTTGTGTTGGTGCAGGAAACCACTTTTGCACTTGTATTAGTGTGGAAAAAACACTTTTCGCACTTGTGTTAGTGTTGAAAAATCACTTTTCGCACTTGTGTTAGTGTTGAAAAACCACTTTTCGCACTTGTGTTAGTGTTGAAAAACCACTTTTCGCACTTGTGTTGGTGCAGGAAACCACTTTTGCACTTGTATTAGTGTGGAAATAACACTTTTCGCACTTGTGTTGGTGTTGAAAAACCACTTTTCGCACTTGTGTTAGTGTTGAAAAACCACTTTTCGCACTTGTGTTGGTGCAGGAAACCACTTTTGCACTTGTATTAGTGTGGAAAAAACACTTTTCGCACTTGTGTTAGTGTTGAAAAACCACTTTTCGCACTTGTGTTAGTGTTGAAAAACCACTTTTCGCACTTGTGTTAGTGTTGAAAAACCACTTTTCGCACTTGTGTTGGTGCAGGAAACCACTTTTGCACTTGTATTAGTGTGGAAACTACACTTTTCGCACTTGTGATGGTGTTGAAAAACCACTTTTCGCACTTGTGTTAGTGTTGAAAAACCACTTTTCACACTTGTGTTAGTGTTGAAAAACCACTTTTCGCACCTGTGTTGGTGCAGGAAACCACTTTTGCACTTGCATTAGTGTGGATAAAACACTTTTCGCAATTGTGTTAGTGTTGAAAAACCACTTTCGCACTTGTGTTGGTGTTGAAAAACCACTTTTCGCACTTGTGTTTGTGTTGAAAAACCACTTTTCGCACTTGTGTTGGTGCAGGAAACCACTTTTGCACTTGTATTAGTGTGGAAAAAACACTTTTCGCACTTGTGTTAGTGTTGAAAAACCACTTTTCGCACTTGTGTTAGTGTTGAAAAACCACTTTTCGCACTTGTGTTATTGTTGAAAAACCACTTTTCGCACTTGTGTTGGTGCAGGAAACCACTTTTGCACTTGTATTAGTGTGGAAAAAAACCACTTTTCGCACTTGTGTTAGTGTTGAAAAACCACTTTTCGCACTTGTGTTAGTGTTGAAAAACCACTTTTCGCACTTGTGTTAGTGTTGAAAAACCACTTTTCGCACTTATGTGATGCAGGAAACCAATTTTGCACTTGCATTAGTGTGGAAAAACCACTTTTCGCACTTGTGTTAGTGTTGAAAAACCACTTTTCGCACTTGTGTTAGTGTTGAAAAACCACTTTTTCGCACTTGATGTTGGTGCAGGAAACCACTTTTGCACTTGTATTAGTGTGGAAAAAACACTTTTTCGCATTGTGATGGTGTTGAAAAACCACTTTTCGCACTTGTGTTAGTGTTGAAAAACCACTTTTCGCACTTGTGTTAGTGTTGAAAAACCACTTTTCGCACTTGTGTTGGTGCAGGAGAAACCACTTTTGCACTTGTATTAGTGTGGAAAAAACACTTTTCGCATTTGTGTTAGTGTTGAAAAACCACTTTTCGCACTTGTGTTAGTGTTGAAAAACCACTTTTCGCAGTTGTGTTAGTGTTGAAAAACCACTTTTCGCACTTGTGTTGGTGCAGGAAACCACTTTTGCACTTGTATTAGTGTGGAAAAAAACACTTTTCGCACTTGTGTTAGTGTTGAAAAACCACTTTTCGCACTTGTGTTAGTGTTGAAAAACCACTTTTCGCACTTGTGTTGGTGCAGGAAACCACTTTTGCACTTGTATTAGTGTGGAAAAAACACTTTTCGCACTTGTGATGATGTTGAAAAACCACTTTCTCGCACTTGTGTTAGTGTTGAAAAACCACTTTTCACGTTAGTGTTGAAAAACCACATTTTCGCACTTGTGTTGGTGCAGGAAACCAATTTTGCACTTGTATTAGTGTGGAAAAAACACTTTTCGCACTTGTGTTAGTGTTGAAAAACCACTTTTCGCACTTGTGTTAGTGTTGAAAAACCACTTTTCGCACTTGTGTTAGTGTTGAAAAACCACTTTTCGCACTTGTGTTGGTGCAGAAAACCACTTTTGCACTTGTATTAGTGTGGATAAAACACTTTTCGCAATTGTGTTAGTGTTGAAAAACCACTTTTCGCACTTGTGTTAGTGTTGAAAAACCACTTTTCGCACTTGTGTTAGTGTTGAAAAACCACTTTTCGCACTTGTGTTGGTGCAGGAAACCACTTTTGCACTTGTATTAGTGTGGAAAAAACACTTTTCGCATTTGTGTTAGTGTTGAAAAACCACTTTTCGCACTTGTGTTAGTGTTGAAAAACCACTTTTCGCACTTGTGTTAGTGTTGAAAAACCACTTTTCGCACTTGTGTTGGTGCAGGAAACCACTTTTGCACTTGTATTAGTGTGGAAAAAACACTTTTTGCACTTGTGATGGTGTTGAAAAACCACTTTTCGCACTTGTGTTAGTGTTGAAAAACCACTTTTCACACTTGTGTTAGTGTTGAAAAACCACTTTTCGCACTTGTGTTGGTGCAGGAAACCACTTTTGCACTTGTATTAGTGTGGAAAAAACACTTTTCGCACTTGTGTTAGTGTTGAAAAACCACTTTTCACACTTATGTTGGTGCAGGAAACCACTTTTGCACTTGTATTAGTGTGGAAAAAACACTTTTTGCACTTGTGATGGTGTTGAAAAACCACTTTTCGCACTTGTGTTAGTGTTGAAAAACCACTTTTCACACTTGTGTTAGTGTTGAAAAACCACTTTTCGCACTTGTGTTGGTGCAGGAAACCACTTTTGCACTTGTATTAGTGTGGAAAAAACACTTTTCGCACTTGTGTTAGTGTTGAAAAACCACTTTTCGCACTTGTGTTAGTGTTGAAAAACCACTTTTGCACTTGTATTAGTGTGGAAAAAACACTTTTCGCACTTGTGTTAGTGTTGAAAAACCACTTTTCGCACTTGTGTTGGTGCAGGAAACCACTTTTGCACTTGTATTAGTGTGGAAAAAACACTTTTTGCACTTGTGTTAGTGTTGAAAAACCACTTTTCACACTTGTGTTAGTGTTGAAAAACCACTTTTCACACTTGTGTTGGTGCAGGAAACCAATTTTGCACTTGTATTAGTGTGGAAAAACCACTTTTCGCACTTGTGTTAGTGTTGAAAAACCACTTTTCGCACTTGTGTTAGTGTTGAAAAACCACTTTTCGCACTTCTGTTAGTGTTGAAAAACCACTTTTCGCACTTGTGTTGGTGCAGGAAACCACTTTTGCACTTGTATTAGTGTGGAAAAAACACTTTTCGCACTTGTGTTAGTGTTGAAAAACCACTTTTTACACTTGTGTTAGTGTTGAAAAACCACTTTTCGCACTTGTGTTAGTGTTGAAAAACCACTTTTCGCACTTGTGTTGGTGCAGGAAACCACTTTTGCACTTGTATTAGTGTGGAAAAAACACTTTTCGCACTTGTGTTAGTGTTGAAAAACCACTTTTCGCACTTGTGTTAGTGTTGAAAAACCACTTTTCGCACTTGTGTTAGTGTTGAAAAACCACTTTTCGCACTTGTGTTGGTGCAGGAAACCACTTTTGCACTTGTATTAGTGTGGAAAAAACACTTTTCGCACTTGTGTTAGTGTTGAAAAACCACTTTTCGCACTTGTGTTAGTGTTGAAAAACCACTTTTCGCACTTGTGTTGGTGCAGGAAACCACTTTTGCACTTGTATTAGTGTGGAAACTACACTTTTCGCACTTGTGATGGTGTTGAAAAACCACTTTTCGCACTTGTGTTAGTGTTGAAAAACCACTTTTCGCACTTGTGTTAGTGTTGAAAAACCACTTTTCGCACTTGTGTTAGTGTTGAAAAACCACTTTTCGCACTTGTGTTGGTGCAGCAAACCACTTTTGCACTTGTATTAGTGTGGAAAAAACACTTTTCGCACTTGTGTTAGTGTTGAAAAACCACTTTTCGCACTTGTGATGATGTTGAAAAACCACTTTTCGCACTTGTGTTAGTGTTGAAAAACCACTTTTCACACTTGTGTTAGTGTTGAAAAACCACATTTTCGCACTTGTGTTGGTGCAGGAAACCAATTTTGCACTTGTATTAGTGTGGAAAAAACACTTTTCGCACTTGTGTTAGTGTTGAAAAACCACTTTTCGCACTTGTGTTAGTGTTGAAAAACCACTTTTCGCACTTGTGTTAGTGTTGAAAAACCTCTTTTCGCACTTGTGTTGGTGCAGGAAACCACTTTTGCACTTGTATTAGTGTGGATAAAACACTTTTCGCAATTGTGTTAGTGTTGAAAAACCACTTTTCGCACTTGTGTTAGTGTTGAAAAACCACTTTTCGCACTTGTGTTAGTGTTGAAAAACCACTTTTCGCACTTGTGTTGGTGCAGGAAACCACTTTTGCACTTGTATTAGTGTGGAAAAAACACTTTTCGCATTTGTGTTAGTGTTGAAAAACCACTTTTCGCACTTGTGTTAGTGTTGAAAAACCACTTTTCGCACTTGTGTTAGTGTTGAAAAACCACTTTTCGCACTTGTGTTGGTGCAGGAAACCACTTTTGCACTTGTATTAGTGTGGAAAAAACACTTTTTGCACTTGTGATGGTGTTGAAAAACCACTTTTCGCACTTGTGTTAGTGTTGAAAAACCACTTTTCACACTTGTGTTAGTGTTGAAAAACCACTTTTCGCACTTGTGTTGGTGCAGGAAACCACTTTTGCACTTGTATTAGTGTGGAAAAAACACTTTTCGCACTTGTGTTAGTGTTGAAAAACCACTTTTCACACTTGTGTTAGTGTTGAAAAACCACTTTTCGCACTTGTGTTAGTGTTGAAAAACCACTTTTCGCACTTGTGTTGGTGCAGCAAACCACTTTTGCACTTGTATTAGTGTGGAAAAAACACTTTTCGCACTTGTGTTAGTGTTGAAAAACCACTTTTCGCACTTGTGTTAGTGTTGAAAAACCACTTTTCGCACTTGTGTTAGTGTTGAAAAACCACTTTTCGCACTTGTGTTGGTGCAGGAAACCACTTTTGCACTTGTATTAGTGTGGAAAAAACACTTTTCGCACTTGTGTTAGTGTTGAAAAACTACTTTTCGCACTTGTGTTAGTGTTGAAAAACCAGTTTTCGCACTTGTGTTGGTGCAGGAAACCACTTTTGCACTTGTATTAGTGTGGAAAAAACACTTTTCGCACTTGTGATGGTGTTGAAAAACCACTTTTCGCACTTGTGTTAGTGTTGAAAAACCACTTTTCACACTTGTGTTAGTGTTGAAAAACCACATTTTCGCACTTGTGTTGGTGCAGGAAACCAATTTTGCACTTGTATTAGTGTGGAAAAAACACTTTTCGCACTTGTGTTAGTGTTGAAAAACCACTTTTCGCACTTGTGTTAGTGTTGAAAAACCACTTTTCGCACTTGTGTTAGTGTTGAAAAACCACTTTTCGCACTTGTGTTGGTGCAGGAAACCACTTTTGCACTTGTATTAGTGTGGATAAAACACTTTTCGCAATTGTGTTAGTGTTGAAAAACCACTTTTCGCACTTGTGTTGGTGTTGAAAAACCACTTTTCGCACTTGTGTTGGTGCAGGAAACCACTTTTGCACTTGTATTAGTGTGGAAAAAACACTTTTTGCACTTGCATTAGTGTGGAAAAAACACTTTTCGCACTTCTGTTAGTGTTGAAAAACCACTTTTCGCACTTGTGTTAGTGTTGAAAACCCACTTTTCGCACTTATGTTAGTGCAGGAAACCACTTTTGCACTTGTATTAGTGTGGAAAAAACACTTTTTGCACTTGTGATGGTGTTGAAAAACCACTTTTCGCACTTGTGTTAGTGTTGAAAAACCACTTTTCACACTTGTGTTAGTGTTGAAAAACCACTTTTCGCACTTGTGTTGGTGCAGGAAACCACTATTGCACTTGTATTAGTGTGGAAAAAACACTTTTCGCACTTGTGTTAGTGTTGAAAAACCACTTTTCGCACTTGTGTTAGTGTTGAAAAACCACTTTTCGCACTTGTGTTAGTGTTGAAAAACCACTTTTCGCACTTGTGTTGGTGCAGGAAACCACTTTTGCACTTGTATTAGTGTGGAAAAAACACTTTTCGCACTTGTGTTAGTGTTGAAAAACCACTTTTCGCACTTGTGTTGGTGCAGGAAACCACTTTTGCACTTGCATTAGTGTGGAAAAAACACTTTTTGCACTTGTGTTAGTGTTGAAAAACCACTTTTCACACTTGTGTTAGTGTTGAAAAACCACTTTTCACACTTGTGTTGGTGCAGGAAACCAATTTTGCACTTGTATTAGTGTGGAAAAAACACTTTTCGCACTTGTGTTAGTGTTGAAAAACCACTTTTCGCACTTGTGTTAGTGTTGAAAAACCACTTTTCGCACTTGTGTTAGTGTTGAAAAACCACTTTTCGCACTTGTGTTGGTGCAGGAAACCACTTTTGCACTTGTATTAGTGTGGAAAAAACACTTTTTGCACTTGTGTTAGTGTTGAAAAACCACTTTTCACACTTGTGTTAGTGTTGAAAAACCACTTTTCGCACTTGTGTTAGTGTTGAAAAACCACTTTTCGCACTTGTGTTGGTGCAGGAAACCACTTTTGCACTTGTATTAGTGTGGAAAAAACACTTTTCGCACTTGTGTTAGTGTTGAAAAATCACTTTTCGCACTTGTGTTAGTGTTGAAAAACCACTTTTCGCACTTGTGTTAGTGTTGAAAAACCACTTTTCGCACTTGTGTTGGTGCAGGAAACCACTTTTGCACTTGTATTAGTGTGGAAATAACACTTTTCGCACTTGTGTTGGTGTTGAAAAACCACTTTTCGCACTTGTGTTAGTGTTGAAAAACCACTTTTCGCACTTGTGTTGGTGCAGGAAACCACTTTTGCACTTGTATTAGTGTGGAAAAAACACTTTTCGCACTTGTGTTAGTGTTGAAAAACCACTTTTCGCACTTGTGTTAGTGTTGAAAAACCACTTTTCGCACTTGTGTTAGTGTTGAAAAACCACTTTTCGCACTTGTGTTGGTGCAGGAAACCACTTTTGCACTTGTATTAGTGTGGAAACTACACTTTTCGCACTTGTGATGGTGTTGAAAAACCACTTTTCGCACTTGTGTTAGTGTTGAAAAACCACTTTTCACACTTGTGTTAGTGTTGAAAAACCACTTTTCGCACCTGTGTTGGTGCAGGAAACCACTTTTGCACTTGCATTAGTGTGGATAAAACACTTTTCGCAATTGTGTTAGTGTTGAAAAACCACTTTTCGCACTTGTGTTGGTGTTGAAAAACCACTTTTCGCACTTGTGTTTGTGTTGAAAAACCACTTTTCGCACTTGTGTTGGTGCAGGAAACCACTTTTGCACTTGTATTAGTGTGGAAAAAACACTTTTCACACTTGTGTTAGTGTTGAAAAACCACTTTTCGCACTTGTGTTAGTGTTGAAAAACCACTTTTCGCACTTGTGTTATTGTTGAAAAACCACTTTTCGCACTTGTGTTGGTGCAGGAAACCACTTTTGCACTTGTATTAGTGTGGAAAAAACACTTTTCGCACTTGTGTTAGTGTTGAAAAACCACTTTTCGCACTTGTGTTAGTGTTGAAAAACCACTTTTCGCACTTGTGTTAGTGTTGAAAAACCACTTTTCGCACTTGTGTTGATGCAGGAAACCAATTTTGCACTTGCATTAGTGTGGAAAAACCACTTTTCGCACTTGTGTTAGTGTTGAAAAACCACTTTTCGCACTTGTGTTAGTGTTGAAAACCCACTTTTCGCACTTATGTTGGTGCAGGAAACCACTTTTGCACTTGTATTAGTGTGGAAAAAACACTTTTTGCACTTGTGATGGTGTTGAAAAACCACTTTTCGCACTTGTGTTAGTGTTGAAAAACCACTTTTCACACTTGTGTTAGTGTTGAAAAACCACTTTTCGCACTTGTGTTGGTGCAGGAAAACACTTTTGCACTTGTATTAGTGTGGAAAAAACACTTTTCGCATTTGTGTTAGTGTTGAAAAACCACTTTTCGCACTTGTGTTAGTGTTGAAAAACCACTTTTCGCAGTTGTGTTAGTGTTGAAAAACCACTTTTCGCACTTGTGTTGGTGCAGGAAACCACTTTTGCACTTGTATTAGTGTGGAAAAAACACTTTTCGCACTTGTGTTAGTGTTGAAAAACCACTTTTCGCACTTGTGTTAGTGTTGAAAAACCACTTTTCGCACTTGTGTTGGTGCAGGAAACCACTTTTGCACTTGTATTAGTGTGGAAAAAACACTTTTCGCACTTGTGATGATGTTGAAAAACCACTTTTCGCACTTGTGTTAGTGTTGAAAAACCACTTTTCACACTTGTGTTAGTGTTGAAAAACCACATTTTCGCACTTGTGTTGGTGCAGGAAACCAATTTTGCACTTGTATTAGTGTGGAAAAAACACTTTTCGCACTTGTGTTAGTGTTGAAAAACCACTTTTCGCACTTGTGTTAGTGTTGAAAAACCACTTTTCGCACTTGTGTTAGTGTTGAAAAACCACTTTTCGCACTTGTGTTGGTGCAGGAAACCACTTTTGCACTTGTATTAGTGTGGATAAAACACTTTTCGCAATTGTGTTAGTGTTGAAAAACCACTTTTCGCACTTGTGTTAGTGTTGAAAAACCACTTTTCGCACTTGTGTTAGTGTTGAAAAACCACTTTTCGCACTTGTGTTGGTGCAGGAAACCACTTTTGCACTTGTATTAGTGTGGAAAAAACACTTTTCGCATTTGTGTTAGTGTTGAAAAACCACTTTTCGCACTTGTGTTAGTGTTGAAAAACCACTTTTCGCACTTGTGTTAGTGTTGAAAAACCACTTTTCGCACTTGTGTTGGTGCAGGAAACCACTTTTGCACTTGTATTAGTGTGGAAAAAACACTTTTTGCACTTGTGATGGTGTTGAAAAACCACTTTTCGCACTTGTGTTAGTGTTGAAAAACCACTTTTCACACTTGTGTTAGTGTTGAAAAACCACTTTTCGCACTTGTGTTGGTGCAGGAAACCACTTTTGCACTTGTATTAGTGTGGAAAAAACACTTTTCGCACTTGTGTTAGTGTTGAAAAACCACTTTTCACACTTATGTTGGTGCAGGAAACCACTTTTGCACTTGTATTAGTGTGGAAAAAACACTTTTTGCACTTGTGATGGTGTTGAAAAACCACTTTTCGCACTTGTGTTAGTGTTGAAAAACCACTTTTCACACTTGTGTTAGTGTTGAAAAACCACTTTTCGCACTTGTGTTGGTGCAGGAAACCACTTTTGCACTTGTATTAGTGTGGAAAAAACACTTTTCGCACTTGTGTTAGTGTTGAAAAACCACTTTTCGCACTTGTGTTAGTGTTGAAAAACCACTTTTGCACTTGTATTAGTGTGGAAAAAACACTTTTCGCACTTGTGTTAGTGTTGAAAAACCACTTTTCGCACTTGTGTTGGTGCAGGAAACCACTTTTGCACTTGTATTAGTGTGGAAAAAACACTTTTTGCACTTGTGTTAGTGTTGAAAAACCACTTTTCACACTTGTGTTAGTGTTGAAAAACCACTTTTCACACTTGTGTTGGTGCAGGAAACCAATTTTGCACTTGTATTAGTGTGGAAAAACCACTTTTCGCACTTGTGTTAGTGTTGAAAAACCACTTTTCGCACTTGTGTTAGTGTTGAAAAACCACTTTTCGCACTTCTGTTAGTGTTGAAAAACCACTTTTCGCACTTGTGTTGGTGCAGGAAACCACTTTTGCACTTGTATTAGTGTGGAAAAAACACTTTTCGCACTTGTGTTAGTGTTGAAAAACCACTTTTTACACTTGTGTTAGTGTTGAAAAACCACTTTTCGCACTTGTGTTAGTGTTGAAAAACCACTTTTCGCACTTGTGTTGGTGCAGGAAACCACTTTTGCACTTGTATTAGTGTGGAAAAAACACTTTTCGCACTTGTGTTAGTGTTGAAAAACCACTTTTCGCACTTGTGTTAGTGTTGAAAAACCACTTTTCGCACTTGTGTTAGTGTTGAAAAACCACTTTTCGCACTTGTGTTGGTGCAGGAAACCACTTTTGCACTTGTATTAGTGTGGAAAAAACACTTTTCGCACTTGTGTTAGTGTTGAAAAACCACTTTTCGCACTTGTGTTAGTGTTGAAAAACCACTTTTCGCACTTGTGTTGGTGCAGGAAACCACTTTTGCACTTGTATTAGTGTGGAAACTACACTTTTCGCACTTGTGATGGTGTTGAAAAACCACTTTTCGCACTTGTGTTAGTGTTGAAAAACCACTTTTCACACTTGTGTTAGTGTTGAAAAACCACTTTTCGCACCTGTGTTGGTGCAGGAAACCACTTTTGCACTTGCATTAGTGTGGCTAAAACACTTTTCGCAATTGTGTTAGTGTTGAAAACCACTTTTCGCACTTGTGTTGGTGTTGAAAAACCACTTTTCGCACTTGTGTTTGTGTTGAAAAACCACTTTTCGCACTTGTGTTGGTGCAGGAAACCACTTTTGCACTTGTATTAGTGTGGAAAAAACACTTTTCGCACTTGTGTTAGTGTTGAAAAACCACTTTTCGCACTTGTGTTAGTGTTGAAAAACCACTTTTCGCACTTGTGTTATTGTTGAAAAACCACTTTTCGCACTTGTGTTGGTGCAGGAAACCACTTTTGCACTTGTATTAGTGTGGAAAAAACACTTTTCGCACTTGTGTTAGTGTTGAAAAACCACTTTTCGCACTTGTGTTAGTGTTGAAAAACCACTTTTCGCACTTGTGTTAGTGTTGAAAAACCACTTTTCGCACTTGTGTTGGTGCAGGAAACCAATTTTGCACTTGCATTAGTGTGGAAAAACCACTTTTCGCACTTGTGTTAGTGTTGGAAAACCACTTTTCGCACTTGTGTTCGTGTTGAAAACCCACTTTTCGCACTTATGTTGGTGCAGGAAACCACTTTTGCACTTGTATTAGTGTGGAAAAAACACTTTTTGCACTTGTGATGGTGTTGAAAAACCACTTTTCGCACTTGTGTTAGTGTTGAAAAACCACTTTTCACACTTGTGTTAGTGTTGAAAAACCACTTTTCGCACTTGTATTAGTGTGGAAAAAACACTTTTCGCACTTGTGTTAGTGTTGAAAAACCACTTTTCGCACTTGTGTTAGTGTTGAAAAACCACTTTTCGCACTTGTGTTAGTGTTGAAAAACCACTTTTCGCACTTGTGTTAGTGTTGAAAAACCACTTTTCGCACTTGTGTTGGTGCAGGAAACCACTTTTGCACTTGTATTAGTGTGGAAAAAACACTTTTCGCACTTGTGTTGGTGTTGAAAAACCACTTTTCGCACTTGTGTTAGTGTTGAAAAACCACTTTTCGCACTTGTGTTGGTGCAGGAAACCACTTTTGCACTTGTATTAGTGTGGAAAAAACACTTTTCGCACTTGTGATGATGTTGAAAAACCACTTTTCGCACTTGTGTTAGTGTTGAAAAACCACTTTTCACACTTGTGTTAGTGTTGAAAAACCACATTTTCGCACTTGTGTTGGTGCAGGAAACCAATTTTGCACTTGTATTAGTGTGGAAAAAACACTTTTCGCACTTGTGTTAGTGTTGAAAAACCACTTTTCGCACTTGTGTTAGTGTTGAAAAACCACTTTTCGCACTTGTGTTAGTGTTGAAAAACCACTTTTCGCACTTGTGTTGGTGCAGGAAACCACTTTTGCACTTGTATTAGTGTGGATAAAACACTTTTCGCAATTGTGTTAGTGTTGAAAAACCACTTTTCGCACTTGTGTTAGTGTTGAAAAACCACTTTTCGCACTTGTGTTAGTGTTGAAAAACCACTTTTCGCACTTGTGTTAGTGTTGAAAAACCACTTTTCGCACTTGTGTTGGTGCAGGAAACCACTTTTGCACTTGTATTAGTGTGGAAAAAACACTTTTCGCATTTGTGTTAGTGTTGAAAAACCACTTTTCGCACTTGTGTTAGTGTTGAAAAACCACTTTTCGCACTTGTGTTAGTGTTGAAAAACCACTTTTCGCACTTGTGTTGGTGCAGGAAACCACTTTTGCACTTGCATTAGTGTGGAAAAAACACTTTTCGCACTTGTGTTAGTGTTGAAAAACCACTTTTCGCAGTTGTGTTAGTGTTGAAAAACCACTTTTTGCACTTGTGTTAGTGTTGAAAAACCACTTTTCGCACTTGTGTTGGTGCAGGAAACCACTTTTGCACTTGTATTAGTGTGGAAAAAACACTTTTCGCACTTGTGTTAGTGTTGAAAAACCACTTTTCGCACTTGTGTTAGTGTTGAAAAACCACTTTTCGCACTTGTGTTAGTGTTGAAAAACCACTTTTCGCACTTGTGTTGGTGCAGGAAACCACTTTTGCACTTGTATTAGTGTGGAAAAAACACTTTTCGCATTTGTGTTAGTGTTGAAAAACCACTTTTCGCACTTGTGTTAGTGTTGAAAAACCACTTTTCGCACTTGTGTTAGTGTTGAAAAACCACTTTTCGCACTTGTGTTGGTGCAGGAAACCACTTTTGCACTTGTATTAGTGTGGAAAAAACACTTTTTGCACTTGTGATGGTGTTGAAAAACCACTTTTCGCACTTGTGTTAGTGTTGAAAAACCACTTTTCACACTTGTGTTAGTGTTGAAAAACTACTTTTCGCACTTGTGTTGGTGCAGGAAACCACTTTTGCACTTGTATTAGTGTGGAAAAAACACTTTTCGCACTTGTGTTAGTGTTGAAAAACCACTTTTCACACTTGTGTTAGTGTTGAAAAACCACTTTTCGCACTTGTGTTAGTGTTGAAAAACCACTTTTCGCACTTGTGTTGGTGCAGCAAACCACTTTTGCACTTGTATTAGTGTGAAAAAAACACTTTTCGCACTTGTGATGGTGTTGAAAAACCACTTTTCGCACTTGTGTTAGTGTTGAAAAACCACTTTTCACACTTGTGTTAGTGTTGAAAAACCACATTTTCGCACTTGTGTTGGTGCAGGAAACCAATTTTGCACTTGTATTAGTGTGGAAAAAACACTTTTCGCACTTGTGTTAGTGTTGAAAAACCACTTTTCGCACTTGTGTTAGTGTTGAAAAACCACTTTTCGCACTTGTGTTAGTGTTGAAAAACCACTTTTCGCACTTGTGTTGGTGCAGGAAACCACTTTTGCACTTGTATTAGTGTGGATAAAACACTTTTCGCAATTGTGTTAGTGTTGAAAAACCACTTTTCGCACTTGTGTTGGTGTTGAAAAACCACTTTTCGCACTTGTGTTAGTGTTGAAAAACCACTTTTCGCACTTGTGTTGGTGCAGGAAACCACTTTTGCACTTGTATTAGTGTGGAAAAATCACTTTTCGCACTTGGGTTAGTGTTGAAAAACCACTTTTCGCACTTGTGTTAGTGTTGAAAAACCACTTTTCACACTTGTGTTAGTGTTGAAAAAACACTTTTCGCACTTGTATTAGTGTGGAAAAAACACTTTTCGCACTTGTGTTAGTGTTGAAAAACCACTTTTCGCACTTGTGTTAGTGTTGAAAAACCACTTTTCGCACTTGTGTTAGTGTTGAAAAACCACTTTTCGCACTTGTGTTAGTGTTGAAAAACCACTTTTCGCACTTGTGTTGGTGCAGGAAACCACTTTTGCACTTGTATTAGTGTGGAAAAAACACTTTTCGCACTTGTGTTGGTGTTGAAAAACCACTTTTCGCACTTGTGTTAGTGTTGAAAAACCACTTTTCGCACTTGTGTTGGTGCAGGAAACCACTTTTGCACTTGTATTAGTGTGGAAAAAACACTTTTCGCACTTGTGATGATGTTGAAAAACCACTTTTCGCACTTGTGTTAGTGTTGAAAAACCACTTTTCACACTTGTGTTAGTGTTGAAAAACCACATTTTCGCACTTGTGTTGGTGCAGGAAACCAATTTTGCACTTGTATTAGTGTGGAAAAAACACTTTTCGCACTTGTGTTAGTGTTGAAAAACCACTTTTCGCACTTGTGTTAGTGTTGAAAAACCACTTTTCGCACTTGTGTTAGTGTTGAAAAACCACTTTTCGCACTTGTGTTGGTGCAGGAAACCACTTTTGCACTTGTATTAGTGTGGATAAAACACTTTTCGCAATTGTGTTAGTGTTGAAAAACCACTTTTCGCACTTGTGTTAGTGTTGAAAAACCACTTTTCGCACTTGTGTTAGTGTTGAAAAACCACTTTTCGCACTTGTGTTAGTGTTGAAAAACCACTTTTCGCACTTGTGTTGGTGCAGGAAACCACTTTTGCACTTGTATTAGTGTGGAAAAAACACTTTTCGCATTTGTGTTAGTGTTGAAAAACCACTTTTCGCACTTGTGTTAGTGTTGAAAAACCACTTTTCGCACTTGTGTTAGTGTTGAAAAACCACTTTTCGCACTTGTGTTGGTGCAGGAAACCACTTTTGCACTTGCATTAGTGTGGAAAAAACACTTTTCGCACTTGTGTTAGTGTTGAAAAACCACTTTTCGCAGTTGTGTTAGTGTTGAAAAACCACTTTTTGCACTTGTGTTAGTGTTGAAAAACCACTTTTCGCACTTGTGTTGGTGCAGGAAACCACTTTTGGACTTGTATTAGTGTGGAAAAAACACTTTTCGCACTTGTGTTAGTGTTGAAAAACCACTTTTCGCACTTGTGTTAGTGTTGAAAAACCACTTTTCGCACTTGTGTTAGTGTTGAAAAACCACTTTTCGCACTTGTGTTGGTGCAGGAAACCACTTTTGCACTTGTATTAGTGTGGAAAAAACACTTTTCGCATTTGTGTTAGTGTTGAAAAACCACTTTTCGCACTTGTGTTAGTGTTGAAAAACCACTTTTCGCACTTGTGTTAGTGTTGAAAAACCACTTTTCACACTTGTGTTGGTGCAGGAAACCACTTTTGCACTTGTATTAGTGTGGAAAAAACACTTTTTGCACTTGTGATGGTGTTGAAAAACGACTTTTCGCACTTGTGTTAGTGTTGAAAAACCACTTTTCACACTTGTGTTAGTGTTGAAAAACTACTTTTCGCACTTGTGTTGGTGCAGGAAACCACTTTTGCACTTGTATTAGTGTGGAAAAAACACTTTTCGCACTTGTGTTAGTGTTGAAAAACCACTTTTCACACTTGTGTTAGTGTTGAAAAACCACTTTTCGCACTTGTGTTAGTGTTGAAAAACCACTTTTCGCACTTGTGTTGGTGCAGCAAACCACTTTTGCACTTGTATTAGTGTGGAAAAAACACTTTTCGCACTTGTGATGGTGTTGAAAAACCACTTTTCGCACTTGTGTTAGTGTTGAAAAACCACTTTTCACACTTGTGTTAGTGTTGAAAAACCACATTTTCGCACTTGTGTTGGTGCAGGAAACCAATTTTGCACTTGTATTAGTGTGGAAAAAACACTTTTCGCACTTGTGTTAGTGTTGAAAAACCACTTTTCGCACTTGTGTTAGTGTTGAAAAACCACTTTTCGCACTTGTGTTAGTGTTGAAAAACCACTTTTCGCACTTGTGTTGGTGCAGGAAACCACTTTTGCACTTGTATTAGTGTGGATAAAACACTTTTCGCAATTGTGTTAGTGTTGAAAAACCACTTTTCGCACTTGTGTTGGTGTTGAAAAACCACTTTTCGCACTTGTGTTAGTGTTGAAAAACCACTTTTCGCACTTGTGTTGGTGCAGGAAACCACTTTTGCACTTGTATTAGTGTGGAAAAATCACTTTTCGCACTTGGGTTAGTGTTGAAAAACCACTTTTCGCACTTGTGTTAGTGTTGAAAAACCACTTTTCGCACTTGTGTTATTGTTGAAAAACCACTTTTCGCACTTGTGTTGGTGCAGGAAACCACTTTTGCACTTGTATTAGTGTGGAAAAAACACTTTTCGCACTTGTGTTAGTGTTGAAAAACCACTTTTCGCACTTGTGTTAGTGTTGAAAAACCACTTTTCGCACTTGTGTTAGTGTTGAAAAACCACTTTTCGCACTTGTGTTGGTGCAGGAAACCAATTTTGCACTTGCATTAGTGTGGAAAAAACACTTTTCGCACTTCTGTTAGTGTTGAAAAACCACTTTTCGCACTTGTGTTAGTGTTGAAAACCCACTTTTCGCACTTATGTTGGTGCAGGAAACCACTTTTGCACTTGTATTAGTGTGGAAAAAACACTTTTTGCACTTGTGATGGTGTTGAAAAACCACTTTTCGCACTTGTGTTAGTGTTGAAAAACCACTTTTCACACTTGTGTTAGTGTTGAAAAACCACTTTTCGCACTTGTGTTGGTGCAGGAAACCACTTTTGCACTTGTATTAGTGTGGAAAAAACACTTTTCGCACTTGTGTTAGTGTTGAAAAACCACTTTTCGCACTTGTGTTAGTGTTGAAAAACCACTTTTCGCACTTGTGTTAGTGTTGAAAAACCACTTTTCGCACTTGTGTTGGTGCAGGAAACCACTTTTGCACTTGTATTAGTGTGGAAAAAACACTTTTCGCACTTGTGTTAGTGTTGAAAAACCACTTTTCGCACTTGTGTTGGTGCAGGAAACCACTTTTGCACTTGTATTAGTGTGGAAAAAACACTTTTTGCACTTGTGTTAGTGTTGAAAAACCACTTTTCACACTTGTGTTAGTGTTGAAAAACCACTTTTCACACTTGTGTTGGTGAAGGAAACCAATTTTGCACTTGTATTAGTGTGGAAAAAACACTTTTCGCACTTGTGTTAGTGTTGAAAAACCACTTTTCGCACTTGTGTTAGTGTTGAAAAACCACTTTTCGCACTTGTGTTAGTGTTGAAAAACCACTTTTCGCACTTGTGTTGGTGCAGGAAACCACTTTTGCACTTGTATTAGTGTGGAAAAAACACTTTTCGCACTTGTGTTAGTGTTGAAAAACCACTTTTCACACTTGTGTTAGTGTTGAAAAACCACTTTTCGCACTTGTGTTAGTGTTGAAAAACCACTTTTCGCACTTGTGTTGGTGCAGGAAACCACTTTTGCACTTGTATTAGTGTGGAAAAAACACTTTTCGCACTTGTGTTAGTGTTGAAAAACCACTTTTCGCACTTGTGTTAGTGTTGAAAAACCACTTTTCGCACTTGTGTTAGTGTTGAAAAACCACTTTTCGCACTTGTGTTGGTGCAGGAAACCACTTTTGCACTTGTATTAGTGTGGAAAAAACACTTTTCGCACTTGTGTTAGTGTTGAAAAACCACTTTTGGCACTTGTGTTAGTGTTGAAAAACCACTTTTCGCACTTGTGTTGGTGCAGGAAACCACTTTTGCACTTGTATTAGTGTGGAAACTACACTTTTCGCACTTGTGATGGTGTTGAAAAACCACTTTTCGCACTTGTGTTAGTGTTGAAAAACCACTTTTCACACTTGTGTTAGTGTTGAAAAACCACTTTTCGCACCTGTGTTGGTGCAGGAAACCACTTTTGCACTTGCATTAGTGTGGATAAAACACTTTTCGCAATTGTGTTAGTGTTGAAAAACCACTTTTCGCACTTGTGTTGGTGTTGAAAACCCACTTTTCGCACTTGTGTTTGTGTTGAAAAACCACTTTTCGCACTTGTGTTGGTGCAGGAAACCACTTTTGCACTTGTATTAGTGTGGAAAAAACACTTTTCGCACTTGTGTTAGTGTTGAAAAACCACTTTTCGCACTTGTGTTAGTGTTCAAAAACAACTTTTCGCACTTGTGTTATTGTTGAAAAACCACTTTTCGCACTTGTGTTGGTGCAGGAAACCACTTTTGCACTTGTATTAGTGTGGAAAAAACACTTTTCGCACTTGTGTTAGTGTTGAAAAACCACTTTTCGCACTTGTGTTAGTGTTGAAAAACCACTTTTCGCACTTGTGTTAGTGTTGAAAAACCACTTTTCGCACTTGTGTTGGTGCAGGAAACCAATTTTGCACTTGCATTAGTGTGGAAAAACCACTTTTCGCACTTGTGTTAGTGTTGGAAAACCACTTTTCGCACTTGTGTTAGTGTTGAAAACCCACTTTTCGCACTTATGTTGGTGCAGGAAACCACTTTTGCACTTGTATTAGTGTGGAAAAAACACTTTTTGCACTTGTGATGGTGTTGAAAAACCACTTTTCGCACTTGTGTTAGTGTTGAAAAACCACTTTTCACACTTGTGTTAGTGTTGAAAAACCACTTTTCGCACTTGTGTTGGTGCAGGAAAACACTTTTGCACTTGTATTAGTGTGGAAAAAACACTTTTCGCACTTGTGTTAGTGTTGAAAAACCACTTTTCGCACTTGTGTTAGTGTTGAAAAACCACTTTTCGCACTTGTGTTAGTGTTGAAAAACCACTTTTCGCACTTGTGTTGGTGCAGGAAACCACTTTTGCACTTGTATTAGTGTGGAAAAAACACTTTTCGCACTTGTGTTAGTGTTGAAAAACCACTTTTCGCACTTGTGTTAGTGTTGAAAAACCACTTTTCGCACTTGTGTTGGTGCAGGAAACCACTTTTGCACTTGTATTAGTGTGGAAAAAACACTTTTCGCACTTGTGATGATGTTGAAAAACCACTTTTCGCACTTGTGTTGGTGCAGGAAACCACTTTTGCACTTGTATTAGTGTGGAAAAACCACTTTTCACACTTGTGTTAGTGTTGAAAAACCACTTTTCGCACTTGTGTTGTTGCAGGAAACCACTTTTGCACTTGTATTAGTGTGGAAAAAACACTTTTCGCACTTGTGATGATGTTGAAAAACCACTTTTCGCACTTGTGTTAGTGTTGAAAAACCACTTTTCACACTTGTGTTAGTGTTGAAAAACCACTTTTCGCACTTGTGTTGGTGCAGGAAACCACTTTTGCACTTGTATTAGTGTGGAAAAAACACTTTTAGCACTTGTGATGATGTTGAAAAACCACTTTTCGCACTTGTGTTAGTGTTGAAAAACCACTTTTCACACTTGTGTTAGTGTTGAAAAACCACATTTTCGCACTTGTGTTGGTGCAGGAAACCAATTTTGCACTTGTATTAGTGTGGAAAAAACACTTTTCGCAATTGTGTTAGTGTTGAAAAACCACTTTTCGCACTTGTGTTAGTGTTGAAAAACCACTTTTCGCACTTGTGTTAGTGTTGAAAAACCACTTTTCGCACTTGTGTTGGTGCAGGAAACCACTTTTGCACTTGTATTAGTGTGGATAAAACACTTTTCGCAATTGTGTTAGTGTTGAAAAACCACTTTTCGCACTTGTGTTAGTGTTGAAAAACCACTTTTCGCACTTGTGTTAGTGTTGAAAAACCACTTTTCGCACTTGTGTTGGTGCAGGAAACCACTTTTGCACTTGTATTAGTGTGGAAAAAACACTTTTCGCATTTGTGTTAGTGTTGAAAAACCACTTTTCGCACTTGTGTTAGTGTTGAAAAACCACTTTTCGCACTTGTGTTAGTGTTGAAAAACCACTTTTCGCACTTGTGTTGGTGCAGGAAACCACTTTTGCACTTGTATTAGTGTGGAAAAAACACTTTTTGCACTTGTGATGGTGTTGAAAAACCACTTTTCACACTTGTGTTAGTGTTGAAAAACCACTTTTCACACTTGTGTTAGTGTTGAAAAACCACTTTTCGCACTTGTGTTGGTGCAGGAAACCACTTTTGCACTTGTATTAGTGTGGAAAAAACACTTTTCGCACTTGTGTTAGTGTTGAAAAACCACTTTTCACACTTGTGTTAGTGTTGAAAAACCACTTTTCGCACTTGTGTTAGTGTTGAAAAACCACTTTTCGCACTTGTGTTGGTGCAGCAAACCACTTTTGCAATTGTATTAGTGTGGAAAAAACACTTTTCGCACTTGTGTTAGTGTTGAAAAACCACTTTTCGCACTTGTGTTAGTGTTGAAAAACCACTTTTCGCACTTGTGTTAGTGTTGAAAAACCACTTTTCGCACTTGTGTTGGTGCAGGAAACCACTTTTGCACTTGTATTAGTGTGGAAAAAACACTTTTCGCACTTGTGTTAGTGTTGAAAAACTACTTTTCGCACTTGTGTTAGTGTTGAAAAACCACTTTTCGCACTTGTGTTGGTGCAGGAAACCACTTTTGCACTTGTATTAGTGTGGAAAAAACACTTTTCGCACTTGTGATGGTGTTGAAAAACAACTTTTCGCACTTGTGTTAGTGTTGAAAAACCACTTTTCACACTTGTGTTAGTGTTGAAAAACCACATTTTCGCACTTGTGTTGGTGCAGGAAACCAATTTTGCACTTGTATTAGTGTGGAAAAAACACTTTTCGCACTTGTGTTAGTGTTGAAAAACCACTTTTCGCACTTGTGTTAGTGTTGAAAAACCACTTTTCGCACTTGTGTTAGTGTTGAAAAACCACTTTTCGCACTTGTGTTGGTGCAGGAAACCACTTTTGCACTTGTATTAGTGTGGAAAAAACACTTTTTGCACTTGTGATGGTGTTGAAAAACCACTTTTCACACTTGTGTTAGTGTTGAAAAACCGCTTTTCACACTTGTGTTAGTGTTGAAAAACCACTTTTCGCACTTGTGTTGGTGCAGGAAACCACTTTTGCACTTGTATTAGTGTGGAAAAAACACTTTTCGCACTTGTGTTAGTGTTGAAAAACCACTTTTCACACTTGTGTTAGTGTTGAAAAACCACTTTTCGCACTTGTGTTAGTGTTGAAAAACCACTTTTCCCACTTGTGTTGGTGCAGCAAACCACTTTTGCAATTGTATTAGTGTGGAAAAAACACTTTTCGCACTTGTGTTAGTGTTGAAAAACCACTTTTCGCACTTGTGTTAGTGTTGAAAAACCACTTTTCGCACTTGTGTTAGTGTTGAAAAACCACTTTTCGCACTTGTGTTGGTGCAGGAAACCACTTTTGCACTTGTATTAGTGTGGAAAAAACACTTTTCGCACTTGTGTTAGTGTTGAAAAACTACTTTTCGCACTTGTGTTAGTGTTGAAAAACCACTTTTCGCACTTGTGTTGGTGCAGGAAACCACTTTTGCACTTGTATTAGTGTGGAAAAAACACTTTTCGCACTTGTGATGGTGTTGAAAAACAACTTTTCGCACTTGTGTTAGTGTTGAAAAACCACTTTTCACACTTGTGTTAGTGTTGAAAAACCACATTTTCGCACTTGTGTTGGTGCAGGAAACCAATTTTGCACTTGTATTAGTGTGGAAAAAACACTTTTCGCACTTGTGTTAGTGTTGAAAAACCACTTTTCGCACTTGTGTTAGTGTTGAAAAACCACTTTTCGCACTTGTGTTAGTGTTGAAAAACCACTTTTCGCACTTGTGTTGGTGCAGGAAACCACTTTTGCACTTGTATTAGTGTGGATAAAACACTTTTCGCAATTGTGTTAGTGTTGAAAAACCACTTTTCGCACTTGTGTTGGTGTTGAAAAACCACTTTTCGCACTTGTGTTAGTGTTGAAAAACCACTTTTCGCACTTGTGTTGGTGCAGGAAACCACTTTTGCACTTGTATTAGTGTGGAAAAAACACTTTTCGCACTTGGGTTAGTGTTGAAAAACCACTTTTCGCACTTGTGTTAGTGTTGAAAAACCACTTTTCGCACTTGTGTTATTGTTGAAAAACCACTTTTCGCACTTGTGTTGGTGCAGGAAACCACTTTTGCACTTGTATTAGTGTGGAAAAAACACTTTTCGCACTTGTGTTAGTGTTGAAAAACCACTTTTCGCACTTGTGTTAGTGTTGAAAAACCACTTTTCGCACTTGTGTTAGTGTTGAAAAACCACTTTTCGCACTTGTGTTGGTGCAGGAAACCAATTTTGCACTTGCATTAGTGTGGAAAAAACACTTTTCGCACTTCTGTTAGTGTTGAAAAACCACTTTTCGCACTTGTGTTAGTGTTGAAAACCCACTTTTCGCACTTATGTTGGTGCAGGAAACCACTTTTGCACTTGTATTAGTGTGGAAAAAACACTTTTTGCACTTGTGATGGTGTTGGAAAACCACTTTTCGCACTTGTGTTAGTGTTGAAAAACCACTTTTCACACTTGTGTTAGTGTTGAAAAACCACTTTTCGCACTTGTGTTGGTGCAGGAAACCACTTTTGCACTTGTATTAGTGTGGAAAAAACACTTTTCGCACTTGTGTTAGTGTTGAAAAACCACTTTTCGCACTTGTGTTAGTGTTGAAAAACCACTTTTCGCACTTGTGTTAGTGTTGAAAAACCACTTTTCGCACTTGTGTTGGTGCAGGAAACCACTTTTGCACTTGTATTAGTGTGGAAAAAACACTTTTCGCACTTGTGTTAGTGTTGAAAAACCACTTTTCGCACTTGTGTTGGTGCAGGAAACCACTTTTGCACTTGTATTAGTGTGGAAAAAACACTTTTTGCACTTGTGTTAGTGTTGAAAAACCACTTTTCACACTTGTGTTAGTGTTGAAAAACCACTTTTCACACTTGTGTTGGTGCAGGAAACCAATTTTGCACTTGTATTAGTGTGGAAAAAACACTTTTCGCAATTGTGTTAGTGTTGAAAAACCACTTTTCGCACTTGTGTTAGTGTTGAAAAACCACTTTTCGCACTTGTGTTAGTGTTGAAAAACCACTTTTCGCACTTGTGTTGGTGCAGGAAACCACTTTTGCACTTGTATTAGTGTGGATAAAACACTTTTCGCAATTGTGTTAGTGTTGAAAAACCACTTTTCGCACTTGTGTTAGTGTTGAAAAACCACTTTTCGCACTTGTGTTAGTGTTGAAAAACCACTTTTCGCACTTGTGTTGGTGCAGGAAACCACTTTTGCACTTGTATTAGTGTGGAAAAAACACTTTTCGCACTTGTGTTAGTGTTGAAAAACCACTTTTCACACTTGTGTTAGTGTTGAAAAACCACTTTTCGCACTTGTGTTAGTGTTGAAAAACCACTTTTCGCACTTGTGTTGGTGCAGGAAACCACTTTTGCACTTGTATTAGTGTGGAAAAAACACTTTTCGCACTTGTGTTAGTGTTGAAAAACCACTTTTCGCACTTGTGTTAGTGTTGAAAAACCACTTTTCGCACTTGTGTTAGTGTTGAAAAACCACTTTTCGCACTTGTGTTGGTGCAGGAAACCACTTTTGCACTTGTATTAGTGTGGAAAAAACACTTTTCGCACTTGTGTTAGTGTTGAAAAACCACTTTTCGCACTTGTGTTAGTGTTGAAAAACCACTTTTCGCACTTGTGTTGGTGCAGGAAACCACTTTTGCACTTGTATTAGTGTGGAAACTACACTTTTCGCACTTGTGATGGTGTTGAAAAACCACTTTTCGCACTTGTGTTAGTGTTGAAAAACCACTTTTCACACTTGTGTTAGTGTTGAAAAACCACTTTTCGCACCTGTGTTGGTGCAGGAAACCACTTTTGCACTTGCATTAGTGTGGATAAAACACTTTTCGCAATTGTGTTAGTGTTGAAAAACCACTTTTCGCACTTGTGTTGGTGTTGAAAAACCACTTTTCGCACTTGTGTTTGTGTTGAAAAACCTCTTTTCGCACTTGTGTTGGTGCAGGAAACCACTTTTGCACTTGTATTAGTGTGGAAAAAACACTTTTCGCACTTGTGTTAGTGTTGAAAAACCACTTTTCGCACTTGTGTTAGTGTTGAAAAACCACTTTTCGCACTTGTGTTATTGTTGAAAAACCACTTTTCGCACTTGTGTTGGTGCAGGAAACCACTTTTGCACTTGTATTAGTGTGGAAAAAACACTTTTCGCACTTGTGTTAGTGTTGAAAAACCACTTTTCGCACTTGTGTTAGTGTTGAAAAACCACTTTTCGCACTTGTGTTAGTGTTGAAAAACCACTTTTCGCACTTGTGTTGGTGCAGGAAACCAATTTTGCACTTGCATTAGTGTGGAAAAAACACTTTTCGCACTTCTGTTAGTGTTGAAAAACCACTTTTCGCACTTGTGTTAGTGTTGAAAACCCACTTTTCGCACTTATGTTGGTGCAGGAAACCACTTTTGCACTTGTATTAGTGTGGAAAAAACACTTTTTGCACTTGTGATGGTGTTGGAAAACCACTTTTCGCACTTGTGTTAGTGTTGAAAAACCACTTTTCACACTTGTGTTATGGTTGAAAAACCACTTTTCGCACTTGTGTTGGTGCAGGAAACCACTTTTGCACTTGTATTAGTGTGGAAAAAACACTTTTCGCACTTGTGTTAGTGTTGAAAAACCACTTTTCGCACTTGTGTTAGTGTTGAAAAACCACTTTTCGCACTTGTGTTAGTGTTGAAAAACCACTTTTCGCACTTGTGTTGGTGCAGGAAACCACTTTTGCACTTGTATTAGTGTGGAAAAAACACTTTTCGCACTTGTGTTAGTGTTGAAAAACCACTTTTCGCACTTGTGTTGGTGCAGGAAACCACTTTTGCACTTGTATTAGTGTGGAAAAAACACTTTTTGCACTTGTGTTAGTGTTGAAAAACCACTTTTCACACTTGTGTTAGTGTTGAAAAACCACTTTTCACACTTGTGTTGGTGCAGGAAACCAATTTTGCACTTGTATTAGTGTGGAAAAAACACTTTTCGCAATTGTGTTAGTGTTGAAAAACCACTTTTCGCACTTGTGTTAGTGTTGAAAAACCACTTTTCGCACTTGTGTTAGTGTTGAAAAACCACTTTTCGCACTTGTGTTGGTGCAGGAAACCACTTTTAGCACTTGTGATGATGTTGAAAAACCACTTTTCGCAATTGTGTTAGTGTTGAAAAACCACTTTTCGCACTTGTGTTAGTGTTGAAAAACCACTTTTCGCACTTGTGTTAGTGTTGAAAAACCACTTTCGCACTTGTGTTGGTGCAGGAAACCACTTTTGCACTTGTATTAGTGTGGAAAAAACACTTTTCGCACTTGTGTTAGTGTTGAAAAACCACTTTTCGCACTTGTGTTAGTGTTGAAAAACCACTTTTCGCACTTGTGTTGGTGCAGGAAACCACTTTTGCACTTGTATTAGTGTGGATAAAACACTTTTCGCAATTGTGTTAGTGTTGAAAAACCACTTTTCGCACTTGTGTTAGTGTTGAAAAACCACTTTTCGCACTTGTGTTAGTGTTGAAAAACCACTTTTCGCACTTGTGTTAGTGTTGAAAAACCACTTTTCGCACTTGTGTTGGTGCAGGAAACCACTTTTGCACTTGTATTAGTGTGGAAAAAACACTTTTCGCACTTGTGTTAGTGTTGAAAAACCACTTTTCGCACTTGTGTTAGTGTTGAAAAACCACTTTTCGCACTTGTGTTGGTGCAGGAAACCACTTTTGCACTTGTATTAGTCTGGAAACTACACTTTTCGCACTTGTGATGGTGTTGAAAAACCACTTTTCGCACTTGTGTTAGTGTTGAAAAACCACTTTTCACACTTGTGTTAGTGTTGAAAAACCACTTTTCGCACCTGTGTTGGTGCAGGAAACCACTTTTGCACTTGCATTAGTGTGGATAAAACACTTTTCGCAATTGTGTTAGTGTTGAAAAACCACTTTTCGCACTTGTGTTGGTGTTGAAAAACCACTTTTCGCACTTGTGTTTGTGTTGAAAAACCTCTTTTCGCACTTGTGTTGGTGCAGGAAACCACTTTTGCACTTGTATTAGTGTGGAAAAAACACTTTTCGCACTTGTGTTAGTGTTGAAAAACCACTTTTCGCACTTGTGTTAGTGTTGAAAAACCACTTTTCGCACTTGTGTTATTGTTGAAAAACCACTTTTCGCACTTGTGTTGGTGCAGGAAACCACTTTTGCACTTGTATTAGTGTGGAAAAAACACTTTTCGCACTTGTGTTAGTGTTGAAAAACCACTTTTCGCACTTGTGTTAGTGTTGAAAAACCACTTTTCGCACTTGTGTTAGTGTTGAAAAACCACTTTTCGCACTTGTGTTGGTGCAGGAAACCACTTTTGCACTTGTATTAGTGTGGAAAAAACACTTTTCGCACTTGTGTTAGTGTTGAAAAACCACTTTTCGCACTTGTGTTAGTGTTGAAAAACCACTTTTCGCACTTGTGTTGGTGCAGGAAACCACTTTTGCACTTGTATTAGTGTGGAAAAAACACTTTTCGCACTTGTGATGATGTTGAAAAACCACTTTTCGCACTTGTGTTAGTGTTGAAAAACCACTTTTCACACTTGTGTTAGTGTTGAAAAACCACTTTTCGCACTTGTGTTGGTGCAGGAAACCACTTTTGCACTTGTATTAGTGTGGAAAAAACACTTTTCGCACTTGTGATGATGTTGAAAAACCACTTTTCGCACTTGTGTTAGTGTTGAAAAACCACTTTTCACACTTGTGTTAGTGTTGAAAAACCACATTTTCGCACTTGTGTTGGTGCAGGAAACCAATTTTGCACTTGTATTAGTGTGGAAAAAACACTTTTCGCAATTGTGTTAGTGTTGAAAAACCACTTTTCGCACTTGTGTTAGTGTTGAAAAACCACTTTTCGCACTTGTGTTAGTGTTGAAAAACCACTTTTCGCACTTGTGTTGGTGCAGGAAACCACTTTTGCACTTGTATTAGTGTGGATAAAACACTTTTCGCAATTGTGTTAGTGTTGAAAAACCACTTTTCGCACTTGTGTTAGTGTTGAAAAACCACTTTTCGCACTTGTGTTAGTGTTGAAAAACCACTTTTCGCACTTGTGTTGGTGCAGGAAACCACTTTTGCACTTGTATTAGTGTGGAAAAAACACTTTTCGCATTTGTGTTAGTGTTGAAAAACCACTTTTCGCACTTGTGTTAGTGTTGAAAAACCACTTTTCGCACTTGTGTTAGTGTTGAAAAACCACTTTTCGCACTTGTGTTGGTGCAGGAAACCACTTTTGCACTTGTATTAGTGTGGAAAAAACACTTTTTGCACTTGTGATGGTGTTGAAAAACCACTTTTCGCACTTGTGTTAGTGTTGAAAAACCACTTTTCACACTTGTGTTAGTGTTGAAAAACCACTTTTCGCACTTGTGTTGGTGCAGGAAACCACTTTTGCACTTGTATTAGTGTGGAAAAAACACTTTTCGCACTTTTGTTAGTGTTGAAAAACCACTTTTCACACTTGTGTTAGTGTTGAAAAACCACTTTTCGCACTTGTGTTAGTGTTGAAAAACCACTTTTCGCACTTGTGTTGGTGCAGCAAACCACTTTTGCAATTGTATTAGTGTGGAAAAAACACTTTTCGCACTTGTGTTAGTGTTGAAAAACCACTTTTCGCACTTGTGTTAGTGTTGAAAAACCACTTTTCGCACTTGTGTTAGTGTTGAAAAACCACTTTTCGCACTTGTGTTGGTGCAGGAAACCACTTTTGCACTTGTATTAGTGTGGAAAAAACACTTTTCGCACTTGTGTTAGTGTTGAAAAACTACTTTTCGCACTTGTGTTAGTGTTGAAAAACCACTTTTCGCACTTGTGTTGGTGCAGGAAACCACTTTTGCACTTGTATTAGTGTGGAAAAAACACTTTTCGCGCTTGTGATGGTGTTGAAAAACCACTTTTCGCACTTGTGTTAGTGTTGAAAAACCACTTTTCACACTTGTGTTAGTGTTGAAAAACCACATTTTCGCACTTGTGTTGGTGCAGGAAACCAATTTTGCACTTGTATTAGTGTGGAAAAAACACTTTTCGCACTTGTGTTAGTGTTGAAAAACCACTTTTCGCACTTGTGTTAGTGTTGAAAAACCACTTTTCGCACTTGTGTTAGTGTTGAAAAACCACTTTTCGCACTTGTGTTGGTGCAGGAAACCACTTTTGCACTTGTATTAGTGTGGATAAAACACTTTTCGCAATTGTGTTAGTGTTGAAAAACCACTTTTCGCACTTGTGTTGGTGTTGAAAAACCACTTTTCGCACTTGTGTTAGTGTTGAAAAACCACTTTTCGCACTTGTGTTGGTGCAGGAAACCACTTTTGCACTTGTATTAGTGTGGAAAAAACACTTTTCGCACTTGGGTTAGTGTTGAAAAACCACTTTTCGCACTTGTGTTAGTGTTGAAAAACCACTTTTCGCACTTGTGTTATTGTTGAAAAACCACTTTTCGCACTTGTGTTGGTGCAGGAAACCACTTTTGCACTTGTATTAGTGTGGAAAAAACACTTTTCGCACTTGTGTTAGTGTTGAAAAACCACTTTTCGCACTTGTGTTAGTGTTGAAAAACCACTTTTCGCACTTGTGTTAGTGTTGAAAAACCACTTTTCGCACTTGTGTTGGTGCAGGAAACCAATTTTGCACTTGCATTAGTGTGGAAAAAACACTTTTCGCACTTCTGTTAGTGTTGAAAAACCACTTTTCGCACATGTGTTAGTGTTGAAAACCCACTTTTCGCACTTATGTTGGTGCAGGAAACCACTTTTGCACTTGTATTAGTGTGGAAAAAACACTTTTTGCACTTGTGATGGTGTTGGAAAACCACTTTTTCGCACTTGTGTTAGTGTTGAAAAACCACTTTTCGCACTTGTGTTAGTGTTGAAAAACCACTTTTCGCACTTGTGTTGGTGCAGGAAACCACTTTTGCACTTGTATTAGTGTGGAAAAAAACACTTTTCGCACTTGTGTTAGTGTTGAAAAACCACTTTTCACACTTGTGTTAGTGTTGAAAAACCACTTTTCGCACTTGTGTTAGTGTTGAAAAACCACTTTTCGCACTTGTGTTAGTGTTGAAAAAACCACTTTTCGCACTTGTGTTAGTGTTGAAAAACCACTTTTCGCACTTGTGTTAGTGTTGAAAAACCACTTTTCGCACTTGTGTTAGTGTTGAAAAACCACTTTTCGCACTTGTGTTAGTGTTGAAAAAACCACTTTTCGCACTTGTGTTGGTGCAGGAAACCACTTTTGCACTTGTATTAGTGTGGAAAAAACACTTTTCGCACTTGTGTTAGTGTTGAAAAACCACTTTTCGCACTTGTGTTAGTGTTGAAAAACCACTTTTCGCACTTGTGTTGGTGCAGGAAACCACTTTGCACTTGTATTAGTGTGGAAACTACACTTTTCGCACTTTGTGATGGTGTTGAAAAACCACTTTTTCGCACTTGTGTTAGTGTTGAAAAACCACTTTTCACACTTGTGTTAGTGTTGAAAAACCACTTTTCGCACCTGTGTTGGTGCAGGAAACCACTTTGCACTTGCATTAGTGTGGATAAAACACTTTTCGCAATTGTGTTAGTGTTGAAAAACCACTTTTCGCACGTTGTGTTGGTGTTGAAAAACCACTTTTCGCACTTGTGTTTGTGTTGAAAAACCTCTTTTCGCACTTGTGTTGGTGCAGGAAACCACTTTTGCACTTGTATTAGTGTGGAAAAAACACTTTTCGCACTTGTGTTAGTGTTGAAAAACCACTTTCGCACTTGTGTTAGTGTTGAAAAACCCTTTTCGCACTTGTGTTATTGTTGAAAAACCACTTTTCGCACTTGTGTTGGTGCAGGAAACCACTTTTGCACTTGTATTAGTGTGGAAAAAACACTTTTCGCACTTGTGTTAGTGTTGAAAAACCACTTTTCGCACTTGTGTTAGTGTTGAAAAACCACTTTTCGCACTTGTGTTAGTGTTGAAAAACCACTTTTCGCACTTGTGTTGGTGCAGGAAACCAATTTTGCACTTGCATTAGTGTGGAAAAACCACTTTTCGCACTTGTGTTAGTGTTGAAAAACCACGATTCGCACTTGTGTTAGTGTTGAAAACCCACTTCTCGCACTTATGTTGGTGCAAGGAAACCACTTTTGCACTTGTATTAGTGTGGAAAAAACACTTTTTGCACTTGTGATGGTGTTGAAAAACCACTTTTCACACTTGTGTTAGTGTTGAAAAAACCACTTTTCACACTTGTGTTAGTGTTGAAAAACCACTTTTCGCACTTGTGTTGGTGCAGGAAAACACTTTTGCACTTGTATTAGTGTGGAAAAAACACTTTTCGCACTTGTGTTAGTGTTGAAAAACCACTTTTCGCACTTGTGTTAGTGTTGAAAAACCACTTTTCGCACTTGTGTTAGTGTTGAAAAACCACTTTTCGCACTTGTGTTGGTGCAGGAAACCACTTTTGCACTTGTATTAGTGTGGAAAAAACACTTTTCGCACTTGTGTTAGTGTTGAAAAACCACTTTTCGCACTTGTGTTAGTGTTGAAAAACCACTTTTCGCACTTGTGTTGGTGCAGGAAACCACTTTTGCACTTGTATTAGTGTGGAAAAAACACTTTTCACACTTGTGATGATGTTGAAAAACCACTTTTCGCACTTGTGTTAGTGTTGAAAAACCACTTTTCACACTTGTGTTAGTGTTG
The DNA here is from genome assembly GCF_964187855.1 of Myxine glutinosa. NCBI lineage: Eukaryota > Metazoa > Chordata > Myxini > Myxiniformes > Myxinidae > Myxine > Myxine glutinosa. The sequence goes on along the minus strand of NW_027616496.1, from coordinate 14,547 downwards.
AAAAACCACTTTTCGCACTTGTGTTGGTGCAGGAAACCACTTTGCACTTGTATTAGTGTGGAAAAAACACTTTTCGCACTTGTGTTAGTGTTGAAAAACCACTTTTCGCACTTGTGTTAGTGTTGAAAAACCACTTTTCGCACTTGTGTTGGTGCAGGAAACCACTTTTGCACTTGTATTAGTGTGGAAAAAAACACTTTTCGCACTTGTGATGATGTTGAAAAACCACTTTTCGCACTTGTGTTAGTGTTGAAAAACCACTTTTCACACTTGTGTTAGTGTTGAAAAAACCACTTTTCGCACTTGTGTTGGTGCAGGAAACCACTTTTGCACTTGTATTAGTGTGGAAAAAACACTTTTCGCACTTGTGATGATGTTGAAAAACCACTTTTCGCACTTGTGTTAGTGTTGAAAAACCACTTTTCACACTTGTGTTAGTGTTGAAAAACCACATTTTCGCACTTGTGTTGGTGCAGGAAACCAATTTTGCACTTGTATTAGTGTGGAAAAAACACTTTTCGCAATTGTGTTAGTGTTGAAAAACCACTTTTCGCACTTGTGTTAGTGTTGAAAAACCACTTTTCGCACTTGTGTTAGTGTTGAAAAACCACTTTTCGCACTTGTGTTGGTGCAGGAAACCACTTTTGCACTTGTATTAGTGTGGATAAAACACTTTTCGCAATTGTGTTAGTGTTGAAAAACCACTTTTCGCACTTGTGTTAGTGTTGAAAAACCACTTTTCGCACTTGTGTTAGTGTTGAAAAAACCACTTTTTCGCACTTGTGTTGGTGCAGGAAACCACTTTTGCACTTGTATTAGTGTGGAAAAAACACTTTTCGCATTTGTGTTAGTGTTGAAAAACCACTTTTCGCACTTGTGTTAGTGTTGAAAAACCACTTTTCGCACTTGTGTTAGTGTTGAAAAACCACTTTTCGCACTTGTGTTGGTGCAGGAAACCACTTTTGCACTTGTATTAGTGTGGAAAAAAACACTTTTTGCACTTGTGATGGTGTTGAAAAACCACTTTTCGCACTTGTATTAGTGTTGAAAAAACCACTTTTCACACTAGACACAAGTGTTGAAAAGTGGTTTTTCAACACTAATACAAGTGCGAAAAGTGGTTTTTCAACACCATCACAAGTGCAAAAAGTGTTTTTTCCACACTAATACAAGTGCAAAAGTGGTTTCCTGCACCAACACAAGTGCGAAAAGTGGTTTTTCAACACTAACACAAGTGCGAAAAGTGGTTTTTCAACACTAACACAAGTGCGAAAAGTGGTTTTTCAACACTAACACAAATGCGAAAAGTGTTTTTTCCACACTAATACAAGTGCAAAAGTGGTTTCTCCTGCACCAACACAAGTGCGAAAAGTGGTTTTTCAACACTAACACAAGTGCGAAAAGTGGTTTTTCAACACTAACACAAGTGCGAAAAGTGGTTTTTCAACACTAACACAATTGCGAAAAGTGTTTTATCCACACTAATACAAGTGCAAAAGTGGTTTCCTGCACCAACACAAGTGCGAAAAGTGGTTTTTCAACACTAACACAAGTGCGAAAAGTGTTTTTCAACACTAACACAAGTGCGAAAAGTGGTTTTTCAACACTAACACAATTGCGAAAAGTGTTTTTTCCACACTAATACAAGTGCAAAATTGGTTTCCCTGCACCAACACAAGTGCGAAAATGTGGTTTTTCAACACTAACACAAGTGTGAAAAGTGTTTTTCAACACTAACACAAGTGCGAAAAAGTGGTTTTTCAACATCATCACAAGTGCGAAAAGTGTTTTTTCCACACTAATACAAGTGCAAAAGTGGTTTCCTGCACCAACACAAGTGCGAAAAGTGGTTTTTCAACACTAACACAAGTGTGAAAAGTGGTTTTTCAACACTAACACAAGTGCGAAAAGTGGTTTTTCAACATCATCACAAGTGCGAAAAGTGTTTTTTCCACACTAATACAAGTGCAAAAGTGGTTTCCTGCACCAACACAAGTGCGAAAAGTGGTTTTTTCAACACTAACACAAGTGCGAAAAGTGGTTTTTCAACACTAACACAAGTGCGAAAAGTGTTTTTTCCACACTAATACAAGTGCAAAAGTGGTTTCCTGCACCAACACAAGTGCGAAAAGTGGTTTTTCAACACTAACACAAGTGTGAAAAGTGGTTTTTCAACACTAACACAAGTGCGAAAAGTGGTTTTTCAACATCATCACAAGTGTGAAAAGTGTTTTTTCCACACTAATACAAGTGCAAAAGTGGTTTCCTGCACCAACACAAGTGCGAAAAGTGGTTTTTCAACACTAACACAAGTGCGAAAAGTGGTTTTTCAACACTAACACAAGTGCGAAAAGTGTTTTTTCCACACTAATACAAGTGCAAAAGTGGTTTCCTGCACCAACACAAGTGCGAAAAGTGGTTTTTCAACACTAACACAAGTGCGAAAAGTGGTTTTTCAACACTAACACAAGTGCGAAAAGTGGTTTTTCAACACTAACACAAGTGCGAAAAGTGTTTTTTCCACACTAATACAAGTGCAAAAGTGTTTTCCTGCACCAACACAAGTGCGAAAAGTGGTTTTTCAACACTAACACAAGTGTGAAAAGTGGTTTTTCAACACTAACACAAGTGTGAAAAGTGGTTTTTCAACACCATCACAAGTGCAAAAAGTGTTTTTTTCCACACTAATACAAGTGCAAAAGTGGTTTCCTGCACCAACATAAGTGCGAGAAGTGGGTTTTCAACACTAACACAAGTGCGAATCGTGGTTTTTCACACTAACACAAGTGCGAAAAAGTGGTTTTTCCACACTAATGCAAGTGCAAAATTGGTTTCCTGCACCAACACAAGTGCGAAAAGTGGTTTTTCAACACTAACACAAGTGCGAAAAGTGGTTTTTCAACACTAACACAAGTGCGAAAAGTGGTTTTTCAACACTAACACAAGTGCGAAAAGTGTTTTTTCCACACTAATACAAGTGCAAAAGTGGTTTCCCTGCACCAACACAAGTGCGAAAAGTGGTTTTTCAACAATAACACAAGTGCGAAAAGTGGTTTTTCAACACTAACACAAGTGCGAAAAGTGGTTTTTCAACACTAACACAAGTGCGAAAAGTGTTTTGTTCCACACTAATACAAGTGCAAAAGTGGTTTCCTGCACCAACACAAGTGCGAAAAGAGGTTTTTCAACACAAACACAAGTGCGAAAAGTGGTTTTTCAACACCAACACAAGTGCGAAAAGTGGTTTTTCAACACTAACACAATTGCGAAAAGTGTTTTATCCACACTAATGCAAGTGCAAAAGTGGTTTCCTGCACCAACACAGGTGCGAAAAGTGGTTTTTCAACACTAACACAAGTGTGAAAAGTGGTTTTTCAACACTAACACAAGTGCGAAAAGTGGTTTTTCAACACCATCACAAGTGCGAAAAGTGTAGTTTCCACACTAATACAAGTGCAAAAGTGGTTTCCTGCACCAACACAAGTGCGAAAAGTGGTTTTTCAACACTAACACAAGTGCGAAAAGTGGTTTTTCAACACTAACACAAGTGCGAAAAGTGTTTTTTTCCACACTAATACAAGTGCAAAAGTGGTTTCCTGCACCAACACAAGTGCGAAAAGTGGTTTTTCAACACTAACACAAGTGCGAAAAGTGTGTTTTTCAACACTAACACAAGTGCGAAAAGTGGTTTTTCAACACTAACACAAGTGCGAAAAGTGGTTTTTCAACACTAACACAAGTGCGAAAAGTGGTTTTTCAACACTAACACAAGTGCGAAAAGTGGTTTTTCAACACTAACACAAGTGCGAAAAGTGGTTTTTCAACACTAACACAAGTGTGAAAAGTGGTTTTTCAACACTAACACAAGTGCGAAAAGTGTTTTTTCCACACTAATACAAGTGCAAAAGTGGTTTCCTGCACCAACACAAGTGCGAAAAGTGGTTTTTCAACACTAACACAAGTGCGAAAAGTGGTTTTTCAACACTAACACAAGTGCGAAAAGTGGTTTTCCAACACCATCACAAGTGCAAAAAGTGTTTTTTCCACACTAATACAAGTGCAAAAGTGGTTTCCTGCACCAACATAAGTGCGAAAAGTGGGTTTTCAACACTAACACATGTGCGAAAAGTGGTTTTTCAACACTAACAGAAGTGCGAAAAGTGTTTTTTCCACACTAATGCAAGTGCAAAATTGGTTTCCTGCACCAACACAAGTGCGAAAAGTGGTTTTTCAACACTAACACAAGTGCGAAAAGTGGTTTTTCAACACTAACACAAGTGCGAAAAGTGGTTTTTCAACACTAACACAAGTGCGAAAAGTGTTTTTTCCACACTAATACAAGTGCAAAAGTGGTTTCCTGCACCAACACAAGTGCGAAAAGTGGTTTTTCAACAATAACACAAGTGCGAAAAGTGGTTTTTCAACACTAACACAAGTGCGAAAAGTGGTTTTTCAACACTAACCCAAGTGCGAAAAGTGTTTTTTCCACACTAATACAAGTGCAAAAGTGGTTTCCTGCACCAACACAAGTGCGAAAAGTGGTTTTTCAACACTAACACAAGTGCGAAAAGTGGTTTTTCAACACCAACACAAGTGCGAAAAGTGGTTTTTCAACACTAACACAATTGCGAAAAGTGTTTTATCCACACTAATACAAGTGCAAAAGTGGTTTCCTGCACCAACACAAGTGCGAAAAGTGGTTTTTCAACACTAACACAAGTGCGAAAAGTGGTTTTTCAACACTAACACAAGTGCGAAAAGTGGTTTTTCAACACTAACACAAGTGCGAAAAGTGTTTTTTCCACACTAATACAAGTGCAAAATTGGTTTCCTGCACCAACACAAGTGCGAAAATGTGTTTTTCAACACTAACACAAGTGTGAAAAGTGGTTTTTCAACACTAACACAAGTGCGTAAAGTGGTTTTTTCAACACCATCACAAGCGCGAAAAGTGTTTTTTCCACACTAATACAAGTGCAAAAGTGGTTTCCTGCACCAACACAAGTGCGAAAAGTGGTTTTTCAACACTAACACAAGTGCGAAAAGTAGTTTTTCAACACTAACACAAGTGCGAAAAGTGTTTTTTCCACACTAATACAAGTGCAAAAGTGGTTTCCTGCACCAACACAAGTGCGAAAAGTGGTTTTTCAACACTAACACAAGTGCGAAAAGTGGTTTTTCAACACTAACACAAGTGCGAAAAGTGGTTTTTTCAACACTAACACAAGTGCGAAAAGTGTTTTTTCCACACTAATACAATTGCAAAAGTGGTTTGCTGCACCAACACAAGTGCGAAAAGTGGTTTTTTCAACACTAACACAAGTGCGAAAAGTGGTTTTTCAACACTAACACAAGTGTGAAAAGTGGTTTTTCAACACTAACAAAAGTGCGAAAAGTGTTTTTTCCACACTAATACAAGTGCAAAAGTGGTTTCCTGCACCAACACAAGTGCGAAAAAGTGGTTTTTCAACACTAACACAAGTGTGAAAAGTGGTTTTTCAACACTAACACAAGTGCGAAAAGTGGTTTTTCAACACCATCACAAGTGCAAAAAGTGTTTTTTCCACACTAATACAAGTGCAAAAAGTGGTTTCCTGCACCAACACAAGTGCGAAAAGTGGTTTTTCAACACTAACACAAGTGCGAAAAGTGGTTTTTCAACACTAACACAAGTGCGAAAAGTGGTTTTCAACACTAACACAAATGCGAAAAGTGTTTTTTCCACACTAATACAAGTTGCAAAAGTGGGTTTCCTGCACCAACACAAGTGCGAAAAGTGGTTTTTCAACACTAACACAAGTGCGAAAGTGGTTTTTCAACACTAACACAAGTGCGAAAAGTGTTTTTCACACTACACAATTGGCGAAAAGTGTTTTATCCACACTAATACAAGTGCAAAAGTGGTTTCCTGCACCAACACAAGTGCGAAAAGTGGTTTTTCAACACTAACACAAGTGCGAAAAGTGGTTTTTCAACACTAACACAAGTGCGAAAAGTGGTTTTTCAACACTAACACAATTGCGAAAAGTGTTTTTTCCACACTAATACAAGTGCAAAATTGGTTTCCTGCACCAACACAAGTGCGAAAATGTGGTTTTTCAACACTAACACAAGTGTGAAAAGTGGTTTTTCAACACTAACACAAGTGCGAAAAGTGGTTTTTCAACATCATCACAAGTGCGAAAAGTGTTTTTTTCCACACTAATACAAGTGCAAAAGTGGTTTCCTGCACCAACACAAGTGCGAAAAGTGGTTTTTCAACACTAACACAAGTGTGAAAAGTGGTTTTTCAACACTAACACAAGTGCGAAAAGTGGTTTTTCAACATCATCACAAGTGCGAAAAGTGTTTTTTTCCACACTAATACAAGTGCAAAAGTGGTTTCCTGCACCAACACAAGTGCGAAAAGTGGTTTTTCAACACTAACACAAGTGCGAAAAGTGGTTTTTCAACACTAACACAAGTGCGAAAAGTGTTTTTTCCACACTAATACAAGTGCAAAAGTGGTTTCCTGCACCAACACAAGTGCGAAAAGTGGTTTTTCAACACTAACACAAGTGCGAAAAGTGGTTTTTCAACACTAACACAAGTGCGAAAAGTGGTTTTTCAACACTAACACAAGTGCGAAAAGTGTTTTTTTCCACACTAATACAAGTGCAAAAGTGGTTTCCTGCACCAACACAAGTGCGAAAAGTGGTTTTTCAACAATAACACAAGTGCGAAAAGTGGTTTTTCAACACTAACACAAGTGCGAAAAGTGGTTTTTCAACACTAACACAAGTGCGAAAAGTGTTTTTTTCCACACTAATACAAGTGCAAAAGTGGTTTCCTGCACCAACACAAGTGCGAAAAGAGGTTTTTCAACACAAACACAAGTGCGAAAAGTGGTTTTTTCAACACCAACACAAGTGCGAAAAGTGGTTTTTCAACACTAACACAATTGCGAAAAGTGTTTTATCCACACTAATGCAAGTGCAAAAGTGGTTTCCTGCACCAACACAGGTGCGAAAAGTGGTTTTTCAACACTAACACAAGTGTGAAAAGTGGTTTTCAACACTAACACAAGTGCGAAAAGTGGTTTTTCAACACCATCACAAGTGCGAAAAGTGTAGTTTCCAGACTAATACAAGTGCAAAAGTGGTTTCCTGCACCAACACAAGTGCGAAAAGTGGTTTTTCAACACTAACACAAGTGCGAAAAGTGGTTTTTCAACACTAACACAAGTGCGAAAAGTGTTTTTTCCACACTAATACAAGTGCAAAAGTGGTTTCCTGCACCAACACAAGTGCGAAAAGTGGTTTTTCAACACTAACACAAGTGCGAAAAAGTGGGTTTTTCAACACTAACACAAGTGCGAAAAGTGGTTTTTCAACACTAACACAAGTGCGAAAAGTGGTTTTTCAACACTAACACAATTGCGAAAAGTGTTTTATCCACACTAATACAAGTGCAAAGTGGTTTCCTGCACCAACACAAGTGCGAAAAGTGGTTTTTCAACACTAACACAAGTGCGAAAAGTGGTTTTTCAACACTAACACAAGTGCGAAAAGTGTTTTTTCCACACTAATACAAGTGCAAAAGTGGTTTCCTGCACCAACACAAGTGCGAAAGTGGTTTTTCAACACTAACACAAGTGCGAAAAGTGGTTTTTTCAACACTAACACAAGTGCGAAAAGTGGTTTTTCAACACTAACACAATTGCGAAAAGTGGTTTTTCAACATCATCACAAGTGCTAAAGAGTGGTTTCCTGCACCAACACAAGTGCGAAAAGTGGTTTTTCAACACTAACACAAGTGCGAAAAGTGGTTTTTCAACACTAACACAAGTGCGAAAAGTGGTTTTCAACACTAACACAATTGCGAAAAGTGTTTTTTCCACACTAATACAAGTGCAAAATTGGTTTCCTGCACCAACACAAGTGTGAAAAGTGGGTTTTTCAACACTACACAAGTGTGAAAAGTGGTTTTTTCAACACTAACACAAGTGCAAAAAGTGTTTTTTTCCACACTAATACAAGTGCAAAAGTGGTTTCCTGCACCAACACAAGTGCGAAAAGTGGTTTTTCAACACTAACACAAGTGCGAAAAGTGTTTTTTCCACACTAATACAAGTGCAAAAGTGGTTTCCTGCACCAACACAAGTGCGAAAAGTGGTTTTTCAACACTAACACAAGTGCGAAAAGTGGTTTTTCAACACTAACACAAGTGCGAAAAGTGGTTTTTCAACACTAACACAAGTGCGAAAAGTGTTTTTTTCCACACTAATACAAGTGCAAAAGTGGTTTCCTGCACCAACACAAGTGCGAAAAGTGGTTTTTCAACCATAACACAAGTGTGAAAAGTGGTTTTTCAACACTAACACAAGTGCGAAAAGTGGTTTTCCAACACCATCACAAGTGCAAAAAGTGTTTTTTCCACACTAATACAAGTGCAAAAGTGGTTTCCTGCACCAACATAAGTGCGAAAGAGTGGGTTTTCAACACTAACACAAGTGCGAAAAGTGGTTTTCACACTAACAGAAGTGCGAAAAGTGTTTTTTCCACACTAATGCAAGTGCAAAATTGGTTTCCTGCACCAACACAAGTGCGAAAAGTGGTTTTTCAACACTAACACAAGTGCGAAAAGTGGTTTTTCAACACTAACACAAGTGCGAAAAGTGGTTTTTCAACACTAACACAAGTGCGAAAAGTGTTTTTTTCCACACTAATACAAGTGCAAAAGTGGTTTCCTGCACCAACACAAGTGCGAAAAGTGGTTTTTCAACAATAACACAAGTGCGAAAAGGTGGTTTTTCAACACTAACACAAGTGCGAAAAGTGGTTTTTCAACACTAACACAAGTGCGAAAAGTGTTTTTTCCACACTAATACAAGTGCAAAAGTGGTTTCCTGCACCAACACAAGTGCGAAAAGAGGTTTTTCAACACAAACACAAGTGCGAAAAGTGGTTTTTCAACACCACACAAGTGCGAAAAGTGGTTTTTCAACACTAACACAATTGCGAAAAGTGTTTTATCCACACTAATGCAAGTGCAAAAGTGGTTTCCTGCACCAACACAGGTGCGAAAAGTGGTTTTTCAACACTATCACAAGTGTGAAAAGTGGTTTTTCAACACTAACACAAGTGCGAAAAGTGGTTTTTCAACACCATCACAAGTGCGAAAAGTGTAGTTTCCACACTAATACAAGTGCAAAAGTGGTTTCCTGCACCAACACAAGTGCGAAAAGTGGTTTTTCAACACTAACACAAGTGCGAAAAGTGGTTTTTCAACACTAACACAAGTGCGAAAAGTGTTTTTTCCACACTAATACAAGTGCAAAAGTGGTTTCCTGCACCAACACAAGTGCGAAAAGTGGTTTTTCAACACTAACACAAGTGCGAAAAGTGGTTTTTCAACACTAACACAAGTGCGAAAAGTGGTTTTTCAACACTAACACAAGTGCGAAAAGTGTTTTTTCCACACTAATACAAGTGCAAAAGTGGTTTCCTGCACCAACACAAGTGCGAAAAGTGGTTTTTCAACACTAACACAAGTGCGAAAAGTGGTTTTTCAACACTAACACAAGTGTGAAAAGTGGTTTTTCAACACTAACACAAGTGCGAAAAGTGTTTTTTTCCACACTAATACAAGTGCAAAAGTGGTTTCCTGCACCAACACAAGTGCGAAAAAGTGGTTTTTCAACACTAACACAAGTGCGAAAAGTTGGTTTTTCAACACTAACACAAGTGCGAAAAGTGGTTTTTCAACACTAACACAATTGCGAAAAGTGTTTTATCCACACTAATACAAGTGCAAAAGTGGTTTCCTGCACCAACACAAGTGCGAAAAGTGGTTTTTCAACACTAACACAAGTGCGAAAAGTGGTTTTTCAACACTAACACAAGTGCGAAAAGTGGTTTTTCAACACTAACACAATTGCGAAAAGTGTTTTTTTCCACACTAATACAAGTGCAAAATTGGTTTCCTGCACCAACACAAGTGTGAAAAGTGGTTTTTCAACACTAACACAAGTGTGAAAAGTGGTTTTTCAACACTAACACAAGTGCAAAAAGTGTTTTTTTCCACACTAATACAAGTGCAAAAGTGGTTTCCTGCACCAACACAAGTGCGAAAAGTGGTTTTTCAACACTAACACAAGTGCGAAAAGTGTTTTTTCCACACTAATACAAGTGCAAAAGTGGTTTCCTGCACCAACACAAGTGCGAAAAGTGGTTTTTCAACACTAACACAAGTGCGAAAAGTGGTTTTTCAACACTAACACAAGTGCGAAAAGTGGTTTTTCAACACTAACACAAGTGCGAAAAGTGTTTTTTCCACACTAATACAAGTGCAAAAGTGGTTTCCTGCACCAACACAAGTGCGAAAAGTGGTTTTTCAACACTAACACAAGTGTGAAAAGTGGTTTTTCAACACTAACACAAGTGCGAAAAGTGGTTTTCCAACACCATCACAAGTGCAAAAAGTGTTTTTTCCACACTAATACAAGTGCAAAAGTGGTTTCCTGCACCAACATAAGTGCGAAAAGTGGGTTTTCAACACTAACACAAGTGCGAAAAGTGGTTTTTCAACACTAACAGAAGTGCGAAAAGTGTTTTTTTCCACACTAATGCAAGTGCAAAATTGGTTTCCTGCACCAACACAAGTGCGAAAAGTGGTTTTTCAACACTAACACAAGTGCGAAAAGTGGTTTTTCAACACTAACACAAGTGCGAAAAGTGTTTTTCAACACTAACACAAGTGCGAAAAGTGTTTTTTCCACACTAATACAAGTGCAAAAGTGGTTTCCTGCACCAACACAAGTGCGAAAAGTGGTTTTTCAACAATAACACAAGTGCGAAAAGTGGTTTTTCAACACTAACACAAGTGCGAAAAGTGGTTTTTCACACTAACCCAAGTGCGAAAAGTGTTTTTTCCACACTAATACAAGTGCAAAAGTGGTTTCCTGCACCAACACAATTGTGCGAAAGTGGTTTTTCAACACTAACACAAGTGCGAAAAGTGGTTTTTCAACACCAACACAAGTGCGAAAAGTGGTTTTTCAACACTAACACAATTGCGAAAAGTGTTTTATCCACACTAATACAAGTGCAAAAGTGGTTTCCTGCACCAACACAAGTGCGAAAAGTGGTTTTTCAACACTAACACAAGTGCGAAAAGTGGTTTTTCAACACTAACACAAGTGCGAAAAGTGGTTTTTCAACACTAACACAAGTGCGAAAAGTGTTTTTTCCACACTAATACAAGTGCAAAATTGGTTTCCTGCACCAACACAAGTGCGAAAATGTGGTTTTTCAACACTAACACAAGTGTGAAAAGTGGTTTTTCAACACTAACACAAGTGCGAAAAGTTGTTTTTCAACACCATCACAAGTGCGAAAAGTGTTTTTTCCACACTAATACAAGTGCAAAAGTGTTCCTGCACCAACACAAGTGCGAAAAGTGGTTTTTCAACACTAACACAAGTGCGAAAAGTAGTTTTTCAACACTAACACAAGTGCGAAAAGTGTTTTTCCACACTAATACAAGTGCAAAAGTGTTTCCTGCACCAACACAAGTGCGAAAAGTGGTTTTCAACACTAACACAAGTGCGAAAAGTGGTTTTTCAACACTAACACAAGTGCGAAAAGTGGTTTTTCAACACTAACACAAGTGCGAAAAGTGTTTTTTCCACGACTAATACAATTGGCAAAAGTGGTTTGCTGCACCAACACAAGTGGGAAAAGTGGTTTTTCAACACTAACACAAGTGCGAAAAGTGGTTTTTCAACACTAACACAAGTGTGAAAAGTGGTTTTTCAACACTAACACAAGTGCGAAAAGTGTTTTTTCCACACTAATACAAGTGCAAAAGTGGTTTCCTGCACCAACACAAGTGCGAAAAGTGGTTTTTCAACACTAACACAAGTGTGAAAAGCGGTTTTTCAACACTAACACAAGTGTGAAAAGTGGTTTTTCAACACCATCACAAGTGCAAAAAGTGTTTTTTCCACACTAATACAAGTGCAAAAGTGGTTTCCTGCACCAACACAAGTGCGAAAAGTGGTTTTTCAACACTAACACAAGTGCGAAAAGTGGTTTTTTCAACACTAACACAAGTGCGAAAAGTGGTTTTTCAACACTAACACAAGTGCGAAAAGTGTTTTTTCCACACTAATACAAGTGCAAAATTGGTTCCTGCACCAACACAAGTGCGAAAATGTGGTTTTTCAACACTAACACAAGTGTGAAAAGTGGTTTTTCAACACTAACACAAGTGCGAAAAGTTGTTTTTCAACACCATCACAAGTGCGAAAAGTGTTTTTTCCACACTAATACAAGTGCAAAAGTGGTTTCCTGCACCAACACAAGTGCGAAAAGTGGTTTTTCAACACTAACACAAGTGCGAAAAGTAGTTTTTCAACACTAACACAAGTGCGAAAAGTGTTTTTTTCCACACTAATACAAGTGCAAAAGTGGTTTCCTGCACCAACACAAGTGCGAAAAGTGGTTTTTCAACACTAACACAAGTGCGAAAAGTGGTTTTTCAACACTAACACAAGTGCGAAAAGTGGTTTTTCAACACTAACACAAGTGCGAAAAGTGTTTTTTCCACACTAATACAATTGCAAAAGTGGTTTGCTGCACCAACACAAGTGCGAAAAGTGGTTTTTCAACACTAACACAAGTGCGAAAAGTGGGTTTTTCAACAAGACTTAAACACAAGTGTGAAAAGTGGTTTTTTCAACACTAACACAAGTGCGAAAAGTGTTTTTTCCACACTAATACAAGTGCAAAAGTGGTTTCCTGCACCAACACAAGTGCGAAAAGTGGTTTTTCAACACTAACACAAGTGTGAAAAGTGGTTTTTCAACACTAACACAAGTGTGAAAAGTGGTTTTTCAACACCATCACAAGTGCAAAAAGTGTTTTTTCCACACTAATACAAGTGCAAAAGTGGTTTCCTGCACCAACACAAGTGCGAAAAGTGGTTTTTCAACACTAACACAAGTGCGAAAAGTGGTTTTTCAACACTAACACAAGTGCGAAAAGTGGTTTTTCAACACTAACACAAATGCGAAAAGTGTTTTTTCCACACTAATACAAGTGCAAAAGTGGTTTCCTGCACCAACACAAGTGCGAAAAGTGGTTTTTCAACACTAACACAAGTGCGAAAAGTGGTTTTTCAACACTAACACAAGTGCGAAAAGTGGTTTTTCAACACTAACACAATTGCGAAAAGTGTTTTATCCACACTAATACAAGTGCAAAAGTGGTTTCCTGCACCAACACAAGTGCGAAAAGTGGTTTTTCAACACTAACACAAGTGCGAAAAGTGGTTTTTCAACACTAACACAAGTGCGAAAAGTGGTTTTTCAACACTAACACAATTGCGAAAAGTGTTTTTTTCCACACTAATACAAGTGCAAAATTGGTTTCCTGCACCAACACAAGTGCGAAAATGTGGTTTTTCAACACTAACACAAGTGTGAAAAGTGGTTTTTCAACACTAACACAAGTGCGAAAAGTGGTTTTTCAACATCATCACAAGTGCTAAAAGTGTTTTTTCCACACTAATACAAGTGCAAAAGTGGTTTCCTGCACCAACACAAGTGCGAAAAGTGGTTTTTCAACACTAACACAAGTGTGAAAAGTGGTTTTTCAACACTAACACAAGTGCGAAAAGTGGTTTTTCAACATCATCACAAGTGCGAAAAGTGTTTTTTCCACACTAATACAAGTGCAAAAGTGGTTTCCTGCAACAACACAAGTGCGAAAAGTGGTTTTTCAACACTAACACAAGTGTGAAAAGTGGTTTTTCCACACTAATACAAGTGCAAAAGTGGTTTCCTGCACCAACACAAGTGCGAAAAAGTGGTTTTCAACATCATCACAAGTGCGAAAAGTGTTTTTTTCCACACTAATACAAGTGCAAAAGTGGTTTCCTGCACCAACACAAGTGCGAAAAGTGGTTTTTCAACACTAACACAAGTGCGAAAAGTGGTTTTTCAACACTAACACAAGTGCGAAAAGTGTTTTTTCCACACTAATACAAGTGCAAAAGTGGTTTCCTGCACCAACACAAGTGCGAAAAGTGGTTTTTCAACACTAACACAAGTGCGAAAAGTGGTTTTTCAACACTAACACAAGTGCGAAAAGTGGTTTTTCAACACTAACACAAGTGCGAAAAGTGTTTTTTCCACACTAATACAAGTGCAAAAGTGTTTTCCTGCACCAACACAAGTGCGAAAAGTGGTTTTTCAACACTAACACAAGTGTTGAAAAGTGGTTTTTCAACACTAACACAAGTGCGAAAAGTGGTTTTTCAACACCATCACAAGTGCAAAAAGTGTTTTTTCCACACTAATACAAGTGCAAAAGTGGTTTCCTGCACCAACATAAGTGCGAAAAGTGGGTTTCAACACTAACACAAGTGCGAAAAGTGGTTTTCCAACACTAACACAAGTGCGAAAAGTGGTTTTTCCACACTAATGCAAGTGCAAAATTGGTTTCCTGCACCAACACAAGTGCGAAAAGTGGTTTTTCAACACTAACACAAGTGCGAAAAGTG